>NW_004955429.1:21835840-21844727 GCF_000276665.1 Chinchilla lanigera
AATGATTAGAATACCCTCTAAATTTCATTTCTTCTTGATTCAGTTGTAAGAAAGCATATTTTCCTAGCCATTTTCCATTTCATCTATATTTTCAAATTTATTGGCATAAAAGTATTCCTAACATTCCTTCCTAATCTTGATACTTTTACCCTACTTAAGTAATTAAATGTTAGCTCTTAAGTAATAACATTTGTCATTGCTAATGTTAATCATTTGTGTCTTCTCTCTTTTTGTTAATCTTCTCAGAGATGGAACTTTTGTATTGTTTGTCTTTGTTTTCTATTTCATTAATTTTTATTCTTTATATTTTTCTGCTTTGGTTTTATTTTGATAGTTTATAATTTCTTAAATTTCACCCTTAGCTCATTAATGCCCATCCTTTATTCTTTTCTAAAAATTATTTAGGATTCTCTCTCTCTTTTTTTTAAATCTTTTTGAGACAGGGTCTTGCTATGCAGTTCAGGCTGGCCTTGAGCTCACTTTGTAGGCCAGGCTAGGCTAGAACTCGCAGAGATCCTCCTGCCTCAGCCTCCAGAGTGCTGGGGTTGCAGGCATGTGCCACCACTCCTGGCTTATTTAGGATTTTCTACACATGCAGTTATCACCATTTCCTATAAGTTTGATACAAAGCTATTTTTTTCAGGGGATTGAACCCAGGAAGCACTAGGCTACATCCTCAGCCCTTTAAAAATGTTTTGTTTGAGATAATGTCTTTTTAAGTTTCCCAGCCTGGGCTCAAACTTGCAATCCTCCTGCCTCAGCCTCCCAAGTAGCTGGAATTACTGGCATACACCAGGTACCATGCCTGGATTGATGTCAAATATTTTTTTATTGTTGTTCAATTCTAAGTATTTAAAACATTTGCATTTTGAATGTTTGCTTTTTTATCTAGTTATTTATAAAAACATTTACTAATTCCCAAAGTTTGCCTTTAGGTTGCTGACTTTAATTCAACTGTGGTTAAAGAATAAGAGTGTACAATGTTGATTCTTTGGAATTGTTCAGACTCTATGTCTTAATACTTGATTTCTCTTTTGTAAAGTTCCATGTATGTTGGCAAGAGTGTGCAGTCTTAGTTTTCTATGTGGCCAATCAGTCACGGATGCTGAATATACTAGTCAAGATACTGTTTCCTACTTTTATTTTATCTCCTAAATTTACCAATGAAAGAAGTGTGTTGAACCTCTCACTACGCTGGTAGATTCGCCAGTGTTTCCTGGGAGTCTAGCAACTTTTGTTTATGGATTTTTGAAGCTGTATTTTAGCTCACTTAACCATCAGAATGACTGTGTAAGATGTATCCGTGTGCTGTGGCTCCTGGCCCCGACAGTGCTTTCTGTTCCAGTATATCTTGTCTGCTGTGGCAGTAGTGACCTCAGGTGTCCCTCGAGTGGTATTTACTGGTATGCTTTTATTTTTAGTATTCATACTGTTAGGTGCAAATAAAAACAAAGTAAAGTAGAAATGCCTTTATTGTGGACACAGAGAAGACCACAGAAGAGAGGGGAGACATGGAGCTTCTGAGGGCCTTGTCAGGAGAACAATGGCTGTATAGGACCAGGCTGGAGGTGGGGTTTAGGGGGCAGTCTGCATGGTGAGGTAGATAGTGACTGGGCAGGGGGCAGGGAAAAAGGAAACAGGATGTTGTAAAAGGGAAGTAGGAAGTTGTAACTCGATCCGGAGGAGAAAGGCGGGGCTTGGCGCATGGCCTCCTATGGCCCGAGCCATATTGGCTCACCTCCATGATGACTTAGCAGAATTTTTTATTTAGGCAGAAAACCCATCACATATGTTCCTGTGTTTGAAGTATGTCACCTGTAAACAGAATATTGCTATACTTTTCACAATCCTATTGTTATAGGCAGTTGAGTTAGATAGAAATACTGTAGGTGATCAGACAGGGCCAGGCCCTGGAAGGAGCCAGCATGGAAGACAAGATACCTTGCGAATGGAGATGTATTTGCTGTGGGCTGAACTCCAAGACAAAGGACTAAACAAATGCACCCGTGTACCTCCCTAGGGTTGGACATCGGGGATTGATATTCTAGATAGGTAGCCATCGCCTTGAAGAGTCACTGACCCCAAACCCTTATAGGAAAAGCCCCTGTTCTGTATTAATGCCCACTTGCTACATGACTCACTTCCCCATTTGATCCTGGTTTAATCAATTTACCTGAACAATTCTTATTGGCTGACCATAGTTTTGTCCATTTGTCCCCTACCTTGGACCCACCTCACCTTGTGGTTTTGTTCTATAAAAGTCCCTAAAAAAGAGAGTCCTGGGTAACCCACTTCGGCTCCCCTTCTGTCCCTCTCTTGGACAGAAGCTTTCTTTTCCTCAATAAATATATTCTGCTCTTAACCTCCATTGTTCCTAAAATCATTCTTCGATTTTAGAGAACATGAACTCATCACAGATATCGTTCAGGTTGGCAGTTTTTATTTTCCTGTATCACTATCTCTGGCTTATTAGCCAGTGAATTTGGCTTGTAGACAAATTTGTTTGGCTCATTTACTGTGATTATTGTTATACTTGAACTTGTTTCTACCATCCTATTTTTGTTTTCATTCTGTTCTATATTTGCCATTTTTATGTTATTTATTCTTTTAAAATTTGATTGATTTTGGTCCACACAAGCATGTAGACACTATTTTCATTTAATGATTATCCTTATAATTTCACCACACAGATTCAACTCACCAAAGTCTAAATTCACCAAAAACCAAGCAAAACATTTTGGCTTTGTTTATTCAGCTTTTGTATTCTTTTTACCCAGGCTTTTCGTTCCAATCCTTGTTTAGCTCTACAGTTAAGCCCTGTTGTGTCTGGATGGTTTTATATTTACGAATATGCTTGCAGGTTTACTTGCTGTATGTTCCTGTTTGTATTCCAGTAATTATGTACTTTTCCACTTACTACAGTGCAGGTCTCCAGATAGAATTCTGTCAATATTTCACTAGAAGGATGACATGCTTACCTCTGAAAGACTGTCATATTCTCTCTGCATTTTGAAGATATTCCATGGTGTTATGGTTTCTGGTATTATTATTGAGACACGTGCTGTTTGTCACATTGCCACTTTTTCCTAGTTTGCTTTTTCTGGAACCTTCCTTCTCTTTCTGCTTGCCTTAGATGTTTTGGAGTTTCATAATAGCAGGTTTTATGCATGGATTCTTTTCTCTTGGAATCCGCTGTGCTTCTTAAATCTATGGATTCATTTTTTAAAAAAAAATCAATTCTAGGAAATTCTCAGCCATTTCTTGCCAAATACTGCTTCCCTGATATTTTTGGTTCCTGCATACATTATAGAGTTGATTGACTATACAGTGGATCCTCGCATGGATTTTTGGGGGATCTCATTATGTTACCCAGGTTGGTCTCAAACTGCTGGGCTGAGGTGACCCTTCAAACTCTTTTGAGTAACTGGGACAGAACCTCTCATTTCTATCTTCAATATCTTTTAATGTCTGTGGCAAAAATAGCTATTTATTACACTTGTCAGTCCTCCTTGCACTTAGATTTATTCTAAGTTCTGGCCAGTATAGTGTATATTATTCTTATGCATAAAAATTTCCCACCTAAAAGCCTAAATGGGACTGTGGTAGCTTAGTGGTACAGTGGGTGCTTTGTATGTATAAGACCATGAATTCAACTTCTACCACCATAAAAACAAATAAAAAACAGTAACGACAGAGATGATGACAGGGGTGTGCGTAACAGAACAGCCTAAATGAATATTGGCAATTTGAGTTCAGTAAAAATTTAAAGCCTAATACATTATGATGGAGTGGTGTTTATGCCAGAAAGGCAAAGTTAGTTTCACATTTTAAACTCTTATATAGTAATTCTTATGCTGATTTAAAATATATGATGATCTTGGTAGATGGAGAAAAATGATAGGAAAAAACCCAACCATCTATTCATTAAGAAAACTTCCAGCAAACTTTGAATAGAAGAAACTTTCACAATCTAATAATTGATGTATATAATAGACTGTAACTAATGTCATAGTTAATATAGAAATAATAAATGTTTTCTCCTTAGTGTGAAATGAGACAAGGATATATACTTTTAACACTTCCATAAAACATGACCCTAGAAGTCCTATCAGTATAATTAAGCAAGAGAATAAAAGTTTGGAAACCTTGAGGTGTGACTAGCTTTAAAAAGTATGATCTGGATGAGCCACTGAAATTTGAGAGGAATTGTTACCAAGAACACTTGTTCACCTATGTGCATAGCTGTTGTGTCTGAAGGCCTACAAATGAAGCAAGGACATTACAGCTGGAGGCCAGAACATTTGGTTACATTTCTGTGCACGTAACAGTGAGCAACCTGAAGGGGAAGTTAAGAAAACAATTCCATTTGCAGTAGCTTCAAAAACAATAAAATATTTACTTAGGATTGTATTCAACCAAGGGAGTGGGAAGCTTGTGCACTGAGGCTACAGAACATCGCTGAAACAAAATGAGGTGGAATAGAAAAACGTGTCTGTGAGGGGCTGGGGATTTAGCTCAGCGGCACAGTGCCTGCCTGGCAAGTGCAAGGTCGTGAGTTCAATTCCCAGTACCAGGAAAAACAACAACAACAACAAAAACGAAAAACATGTCTGTGGATTGAAAGACACATGGTGAAGCATTACTACCAGCCAAAGTGATTCACAGAGCAAATGTCATCTTTATCAAAATCCAAATGACTTATTTTTTTGGCAGAAATAGAAAAATTTGTCCTAAAAATCCATGTGGAGTCTCAAGGGTCCCTGAATGGCCAAACAATCCTGAGAAAGAAGAATAAAGTTGAATGACTTATGCTTACTTATTTCAATACTCAGAATAAAACTACCATAATGAAAACAGTATGGTACTGAGATAAAGACAGATTGTAAAACAATAAAATAAAATAGCTCAGATAATGCATGGGAGAGAGTCAATGTGGCTGAATAAAGAAGGACTCACATTGGAGTTTTTCAGAGGAAATCAGCTTAAAAACACAGGTAAATGGAAGAAAGGGAGGGACATACATCCTGATACCAAAATTAATCTGAGATAAGAGACTTGTAGATCAAACAAAACATAGGTGTAGGACTTTAAACAATGATAAACCAGCTCACAGGGCTGCCCGTGGTTTTCCTGCTGGTGGGGTCAGGATTGGAACAGGAATTACCATTCCTGCCAAAAAAATAAAGCAACAAAAAAATCCCCAAAAGCAAAACAAGAGAGAGATGACAAATGTGTAGCAAACTCAGTCCACACAGGATAGATGTAGAGTAGAAGGCCTCTCACCTCTTTTGATTTCCTGCAAACATAGGATGCCAGGCAACAAATTTTGCTGGCACACACAGGAGAGGGTGACTGCTCCCTCCCTGAGGGGCCACCAGTTTTTTTCTTTTTTTTCTTCTTTTTCTTTCTCTGTCAAGCACTATAACCACTAGCTGGAACCTCGAGCAACAACAAGGTTAGGGACTGGCCACTGCACTGAGGATTGCCAGTGATATATCACAACTCCTCTTGCCCTATCGCTGGTGCAAGAGAGGGACTTGGATCATCCCCTGGGTCCCGGGACAAGGACTTCCCTGCCCTGAAACTGCAACCTACCAGTGACCGGTGACCAGTGACCGGCAACACAAGCACTGTTGGGCCAGGAAGTCAGCAACTCCCCTACAGGACAGGGACAAGGAGTAGGAAACAAGCACTCCCCCCACCCTGTGAAAACGGCACAAGCACCCTTAGGCAAAGAAGTCAGCACTCCATCTGACAACTAGCCTGGGACAAACTGGTGACCACCAGGGCAGTGTGGGACAAGGAGGACAGAACATGAGAGGGGTAAGTGGTGTGGAAAAGAACAGGCTGCACAAGGTTTAGGAGGGGCCGACTGCACATGGGACTGGAAACCTTCTGTTTGAAGGCACCACAGCAAGTGGGAAAGCAATGCCACGACAAACAGTTAAGGAGTAGTGAGCAAGCCATTCAGAAAGCTGTTGGCTAAAGACTGGCCACAGCCCCCACATCCAGAGGCCAAGATCAGCACCATGTCCAATTCAGCACTAATCTTATCGCAGAACTGATAGGATACCGAGTTGGACACTACCATAGAACACTCGACACCAGAGGACTTTTAAAAATTTTGTTTGTGTGTATTGTTTCCCTTTTATTGTCTGGGTTTTTTGGTTTTTTTTTCTTTCTTTTTTAGGTTTATACATATATTTCTGTTCTATTCTATGTGTGTTCTTTCTGTCTCTCCTCAGCTACGCCTCTTGATCTTAGGGTATTTTCATGTGAGGGAACATTGTCACTAACTTTTGTGATTTGCTTCAATAATCTTTTCCTTTCTCCTTCTTTTTTTTTTTTTTTTTTTTTTTTTTTTTTTTTTGCAGTACCAGAGATTGAATTTACGACCTTGTGCTTGCCAGGCAGGTGCTTATGCCAGTGAGCTATATCCCCAGCCCCTCTCCTTCCTCTTTCACTTCTGCCCTGTTCTCCAGCTTTTGAAAGTTTGCATGACCATCTTTTGTTCTCCAGCCTTGTTTCAACTATATTTCTCTTCATCTTTCTGTTTTGTCTTTTAAACCTCTTAAGTTTCCCCACTACAAACCAAAATCACTCTATTGGGGGGAACTCATTGCACACAAGTTCCTGATTTATGCTGGGCTGTGTTATATAACTGTAGATCTTGCCCATAATGATCCCAAATCAAGAGTTGCCACAGTTTGTCAGATTCTAGGTCATGAATGATGCTATTGTTATTGCTAATTGTAATACTTTAGCCAGGATGTCAATACTAGTTGTAAATCATTGTTATTCCTTCTATAATAATACTGGGACTGTCTGGGGTCATAACCATCAAGATAACACAGTTCCAGAGGACTGGGGGCTGAGCCAAATAGATGGTAACATCTCATCTTCAATAAATTGGGAAGGTAGGATCTTGGGACAGACACAAAATGCAAGGTCTTCTTACACATGGAAGATACCTCTGAAGAACAGACATTTCCTAGGGAGGCTTCAATAATAGTGATATACAGGCATCAACACAGAAAACAATAAAACAAAATACTAGAGAAAGACAAGACACAGAAGCAAAACTCAACCTCAGATCTCCAGCCCACCAGGACAAGTCCACAGGATAATAAAGTAGAAGAAAATGGAGGCCACCCATCTGAAATTTCTGAAATGATAGCAGCAGAAGTTTAAAAACAGGTGCATGAGACTATAGAGAAAATCAGATCAGAAGTAATCTCCCAAGTAAAAGAGATGATGACCATAATGAAAGACTTATTCAGCAAGTCTAGACAAGACATAGATAAAAATAATTGAGGAGCATAAGAAAATGATGGAAAGCATTAATGCACAACAAAGAAAAGAAATGTAATTCATGAGAGAGATTTGAACAGATATACAGGAAGTCAGAAATTCCATTCAGTGGAGGCAAAATTGCCTCAATGATAGTAAAGACAGAATTTCAGACCTAGAAGACAGGATTGTAGCTAGCAATCATGAAAGAAAGATCACTTAAAAATAACAAGGGACCATAAAAAATTCCAACAGTTGCCAGATGATGCAAAGAATAATATAAGACAACTTACAGTCAATGAAAAAGCAAGAATCAGCGTAAATGATATTAAAGAACTGTTTATACAAATAATGGCAGAAAACTTTCCAAATATGGAAAAAGAATCTGACACCTAAGTGAGGCATATAGACCTCCATCTACACCAATGCCTGTAATAATCAAGATTCCAGAAATTCATCACAAGAACAGAATATTAAAAGCTGTTAGAGAAAAGAAACAAATCACCTATCAAGGAAAGCCCATTAGAATTACAGCAGACTTCTCAACACAAACCTTTAAGTCAAGCAGAGTTGGAGTGAAGTGTTTCAGGTCCTGAAAGAGAATAACTTCCAACCTAGATCGATGTGTTCTGCAAAACTGTCTTTCAAAATTAATGGATAAATAAGATACTTTTATGACAAAAACAACTTACAAAATTCATGACCACCAAACCAGCTCTACAATGTGCTCTGAAAGATACTGTAGAAAGAGAGATAACAATGTGCACAAATCCAAGAACATAAATGAAATAAGCAACCAGGCAGCGCAAGCAATTAAACAGAAGGGAAAGAAAAGGAACAATAGCAGATAATAATGTGACAAGGGTAAATCAATACATGGCAGTTATAACCATCAGTGTAAATGGTCTGAACTCATCAATTGAAAGAAATATACTGGCAGAAAGGATCCAGAAACAAGAACCAAGGGGCTGGGGATTTAGCTCAGCGGCAAAAGCGCCTGCCTGACAAGCGCAAGGTTGTGAGTTCGGTTCCCGGTACCGGAGAAAAACCAAAAAAAAAGAAGAAACAAGAACCAACAACATACTGCATACAAGAACCACATTTAATGCAAAATGAAATTCATAGACTGAAAGTTAAAGGATGGAAAACAATAGTCCATGTGACAGGAACTCAGAAAGAAGCAGGGGTAGCTATTCTATTTATAGACAGTGTGAACTTCCAGCCAAGACAAATAAAAAGAGATAAAGAAAGTCACTACATTTTTGTAAAGGGAAAACTCCAAGAAGAAGATATTACAAAATAAATATAAATGTACCGAATACAGGAGCACTCAACTACACAAAACAAACATTAATGAACATGAAAAATCAAATAAGCATGAACACAATTGTAATGGGGGAACTTAACACCCTACTGTTACAAATAGATAGATCAACTAGACAAAAAAAAATCAACAAAGAAATAACAGAATTAAACCAAACCTGTGAACCAATGGGCTTAATAGATATCTACAGAGTATTCTACCTCACAACATCAGAATATACATTCTTCTCAGCTGCACATGGGACATTCTCCAAAATAGATCACACACTGGCCC
>NW_004955429.1:21846630-21915130 GCF_000276665.1 Chinchilla lanigera
CAGAATTAGAGAAAACAATCCTAAAACTCATTTGGAACCAGAAGAGACCTAGAATAGCATAGTCAATTCTGGACAACAAAGGTAAGACAGGGGGCATCACAATCCCTGACTTGAAATTATACTATAAAGCTACTGTGATAAAATCAGCATGGTACTGACAAAAAACAGACCTGAGGATCAACGGAACAGATTAGAAGATGCAGACACAACTCCAATCACACTCAGTCACCTTATCTTTGACAATGGAGTCAAACATGTTCACTGGAAAAAAGAAAAACCTCTTTAATAAATGATCCTAGAAAAACTGGCTCTCCACATGCCAAAGACTAAAACTAGACACATGCAAGCATTAGAATTTCCTTTCTTTTAAAAGTTGAATAGTATTCTATTGAATGTATATAGAACACTGATTTATTCATTAATCCATTCATATCACTTGAGTTGTTTTGATGTTTGTCCATTGTGAATATTTAGTAATTGTGTTAATTAATTTTATAGCATTGTTATGACTTATTCTATGGATGTTTTTCCAAAACCTCTTATGCTCATAGGTGGAATTTTGGGAGGTAATTGGATGACAGGGGTATGATACCCATTATATTAATTCACAGGTAAGTTTATAGCTAAATGTATTGTGAGATGAACCCTGGTTGGAGAAGTTGGGTCCCTGAGGACATGGCCTGGAAGGGTCTATCTTCTTCCCATGATCGCTTTCTCTCTGCTTCCTGCCTGCCACGCCATGAGCTGTTTCTCCTTTGCCATTCCTCTCTGCCTGCTGCCCTGCATTGTAGCCAGCCAGCTCTGGACTGAAACCTTTGCAAACTGTGAGCCACAGTCAGGCTTTCCTCCTTATAGTTATGGGTGTTGGATACTGTATCTCAGGACTAAGAAAGTAACTAAGACAATCACCAAGAAGAAATACCTGGAGGAAGAAAATTTAAAACAGGAAGAACTTAGTTTTTTTAAAAGTCATTTGGATTTTGATAGAGATTACATTGGCTCTGTGAATCACTTTGGCTGGTATTGACATTGTAACGATATTAAGTTTTCCACTGCTATGGGCCCAAGATGGAAAGTTTGATTGCCCACTTAGCCCATCTTGGCAACTTCTGCCTCAGTTTTGACTCCCAAGACAGCATGCCTGTGGTGCTCTGAGGACTGACTTGCTCAGCTAGGCCTTCGGCCCCCTGATGCCTGAAGAGAATAGGGCGGCCCTGTCTCCATTTGCCCAGTGACCGAATCCACACATGCACAGCAGAAATTCTGTTTGCCCATTTCCAGGGTCTCTCAGAGTCGGACACAACCTATTTCTTTATTTTTTATTTTTGTCCTGTGTTACGGTTTGTGCCTGGATGTGCCCTCAAAGCCTCATGCAGTCATGGGGCAGGCTTCTAGAGTTTATGACTGATTCGTGGTCCAATGCTGGGATTATGGGTGTGAGTGCTACACCACCCTGGGGTGGGTACTTTGCATACAATGTAAGGGAGGGAAAGAGGCTTGCTCTCAGAGGCTTCTCCCTTTTTGCTCTTGCTGCATGTGCTGTTTTCCGCTGCCAGGAACTGTTGCCCTCTGCCACGTGCCACTCTGCCTTGGAGCCAGCCGAGTATGGACTGAAACCTCCACAAACTGTGAGCTAAGTAAACCTTTCCCTCTTTAACTTTGGGTGCCAGGTATTTTGTCTCAGCAACAAGAAAAAAGTAACTAAGACAGTCTCCAAGCCTTAAAGTGGTGGTTTTTTCCTACGATTTTTTTTTTTTTTTTTTTGTATGAACTTCTTAAGCATAGAGTTTCAATGTTTTGTCTTTTTAATGAAACCATTATTGGGCATGTCTTGGTTATTTTCTCATAGTTGAGACAAACTATGACACCTACAGTTAGGTGTCATAGTTACCTGACACCTACAATTTAAAGGAGAAGGGGTTTATTTTGGCCTGTATTTTCATACCATAGGCGGCTAACTCCAGGGATAAGCCATAGGGCAGACTGGCCCAGTGGAGGAAAACTGCATCCTGCTGGCCAGGAAGCATAAGAAGGAGACAAGAGCCACAGAGGAAGACAACACCCTTCCAGGTCATGCTCCTAGCGACCTCCAACCATCCCCATGCCCTAAAAGCAAATCAGCTATGAATGTATCCATGGGTTAATCTAATAAATACAGCATTTCCAAGATCCAGTCCTCTTCCAAAAGCCTCATCTCTGAGCGCATGAGGGTTTTGGTGGACGTTCTAGATTTAAACCATAGCAGACAGTTAAAGTTTGAGTGTCAATTGTGTTTAATGTAAGGTTCAAATCTGTCAAAAGAAGAATAGGGAAGGTCAATTAGAAGTCTTGTCGAGTGTCTGAGAAAGAGCTTTCTGTGATGAGACAGAGTCCTCCTTCAAGAGAGTGACATTTACTCCCTGTGTGATAACCCTCTGTTGAATACCTCCTGCGTGTGTACTGTATACTCTCTATAGATTATTATCTTTAGTACTACTCCTGAATCCCCTTGACCATGTACCCATTTTAATAAAAGTTAATTCTTTGGGGAAATTAAATAATTCAAAATTCAAAATTTGAAAAAAGCTGTACAATGAAAACATGGTGAAAAGTTGTCCTCTTGCCCCGTCCAATGCTACCCAGGTTTTCTTGCACTTGCCATCCAATTTTACATGTCTTTTGCATATCTTTCCAGCATCATTTATGCTTACGTAGGACATTTATAGATAATTTATTTTTCTACTTATTGCTTCTCCCTTCCATTTGCCATTATATCTTGGCAATTATTCTCTATTCTCACCCATTTTTATAGCTGCATAAATTTCCATTGAATGGATAAATTATAATTTATTTAACCAGTTTCTTGTTAGACACTCTTTCCAATTCCTTGCAATTATAAGTAATGCTACAAATAATGTCTTATATACTTGTCACTTGTCTTATGTATTGATGTATCTATAGAATAAATTCCTAGAAATAGATTTCCTAGGTCAAAGGGTTTGTGCATTTGTAATTTTGAGAGTTCTTCCAAACTGCCCTTGTGACAATGTGTGTGAGTGCCTGTTATCTTACGCACTCATCAAGATGTGTTACAGTTTTTCTGTAGCTAACATAAATTTTTAAAATGGTGTCAGAGTTTTACTTTGCATGAACTTTATTATGAGTAAAGCTGAGTATTTTTAAAAATTTTAGAGTCATTTGAATTTCCCATTCAGTGAATGATTTCTATCCTTTACAAAAATTTTATTGTTTTGTAAGAATTATATATCAGGGAGATTAGCTTCTTGACAACTGCTGTAGTTCACATCTGAAATGTTTCCAAAAGGCCCAGATACGGAAGGCTTGGTCCCAGCCTGCAGTGCAATTGGAGGATGGTGGAACCTTTAAGAGGTGGGACCTCATGGGAGGAAGTGAGGTCACTGGGGGGTGATCTTAAGGGAGACACTGGCTACTGGTCCCTTTCCTATTTTGCTGTTTGTTGGCTGCCCTGAAGTGAATAACTTTGCTTCACCATGCACTGCGCACCATGGTACAGTGTCCAATATGGCCCAAAAGCCTTGGAGCCGAGAGACCGTAGACTGAAACTTCTGTAATGTAAGGCAAAATAAATCTTTCCTTCTTATAAGTTTATTATCTCAGATATTTTGTTACAGTAATAGAAATCTGGCTGACGCGTGATGAAGTGCTCCCTCATTTGCCATTTTCCTTTTGACTGTGCCATTATGGTTTTGCCAGGTTGAAATTTCCGACTTTTATCTGGTCAAATGTATTGCTTTTTGATTAAAGCAAGCCTTCTTTATTTCAAGATTGTTTAAAAATCCTCTCATTCTTTCTTCTAGTGCTTTGTTACTTTATTCCTTGCATTTAAGACTTATTTTTTTGCCAGGCGGCTGCCCAGTCGTCCCAACACTATTTATTAAATAATTCATCTTTCTCTTATGGATTTAAAATCCTTCGTTACATAGAAATTTCAATTTGTATTGGGGTCTATTTCTGATGTTCTGTTTTTCTCTGTGAGTCTATTCTTGTGTCATAACCCTTACTTTAACACTTTAACTTTATAATACATTTTCATACCAGAGAGGGCTTATTTGCCTTTAACTGCTCTTGTTTTCAGAAACTTTCTAGCTAGTTTGGTTTGTTTATTTTTTAAGATTAAATTTAGAATCAGCTTGCCATGTTCCAACAAAACCCAACTGGTATTGTTATTGGAATTATATTAAATTAATAGGTTAAGTTAGGAAGAGTTACTATCCGTACGCTGTTGTGTCTACTCACTGAAAAAGATAGTATACTGTCCAATTTATTTACATTTCCTTGTGTCTTTCTTGGTACTGTTTTGAAAGTTTTCTTCACATAAACCATGCCTGTTTCTTATTAAGTTTATTCCTAGGTCATTTCTCTTTTTTTATTGCTACTATTAAAATGTTTTTTTTTTCCATTATGTCTTTGAGCCATCTGTTTTTAGTATTCCAATTTTTGCAAATGAGTAGGTTAACATTAAGAGAAGTGAGTCACCCCAAATCTCACCGTGGGTAAATGGCAAAGATGGAATTTGACCCCAGGTCGTCTCATTATACCCGCTACACTAATTTATGGATTGAAGCTGCCCACTTTTAAAGACATATGTTGGTAAAAATACCTGCGATTGCTATAACAGGTTTGTTCCTTTTAAAATAGAGCTTAAAGGAACTGCAGGGCAGCTTCTAATCGAATCTCATATATCTCACAAGGAGAGTGCTACAAAGCTATCGAGGCGCCAACTGGAATTTACAGGTCCAAGAGGGAAAAATGGACTCCGTGTGCTCTCCTGTCCTTTGTCGTACCAACTCCTTCTTCATGCAAGTAACCTCAGAGCATGAGGAGGGCCGTGCTCCACTCGAGCTGGGCATGGTGCCTTGCCGCCTGGAACTTTACTTTTTAATTGGTATTTTACCCACCCCCCGCTTTCCAAGAAACTGAAATAATAAAGCCTGTTTCTATTTTATATGCTTGCTTAAATATTTCACTTTGCTGTACACCATAGAATATGCAGGAGAAAGTGCTTGGTGAGGTGGTTCAGTACATTTAATTTTATTTAAAAATAACTGCAGCAGCTTTTGTTGACTGAGGTCTTCGATTCTTTCAAGAAAACCAAGAATGGAAAGAAATAGTGATCAGTCAATGCTACCCGAGACCTGCAGAGGGCGCTCCGTGCTTTTTGTTTCTCTAATGCGTTTTCTGGTCCATCCATTAACGTGGGAGAGTTTAGGACTCTATGTTTGGGACCTAACACCTAAACTCTGTGTTTAGGACCAACACACTGACCTCTGTACTTTTAGAGAGTCAGGGTCATTGTTCCTTTCTCTGTGGCCTACTACATAGTGAATTACCCCTCTGCAGGAGAGGGTGCAGCACACAGGTGGTTCTAGTCCGATGCACTCCGTAGTGCTGAAAGGCTCGGAAACTTCTTCCTTGCTGGGATGGGCCACAACAAGTCTCAGGCTTCCTGAAAATTCAGCGTCCTTGGAGTCTCCAGGAAGAGCCATTTTGTCTATCTTTTCCACAATAACCGGCTATTTCTTTTTAAATTAGTTTTTTTAAATGCCACTGTAGACAATTTTGAAAATGGAAAACACATTCAAGGAAGAAAAAGTATTCCTCACAATCTCCTGTTCACGTCTTGCCTTCGAGTCTTTACAGAGACTGTGAATTTCACTTGAAAAATCACGAGCATTTTCCCCCTGAAATCCAAGCCAAGACAACTTCCTGAGCTGGAGAGGGGTCAGAGGAGGCGAGGCCCGGCACTCACAGCAGGTTCTGGGCTTGGAACTGAGCTTGACGGAAAGTGAAAACCTCCTCCCAGGTGCCCCGAATTTCTGGGTGACCCGAGGTGGCGGATGGCTGGGTGAAAGGATCTCCCCAAGGGAGCCTGTGGCTCGGTTTCCCAGCCGGCTCTGCCCAGCCAATGAAAGGCCGGCTCATGCTTGCTCAGTGTCTACGTGATGGGGAAACCCAGTTTTGGTCACAACTCTGAAATCCCATGTGACAGCAGAATGCGTGCAGCTTTTCATGAAACAAATGCTGAGTGGGAACTCACATCCGGCACGTCCCACTCAATCTGTCCGGCAGCCTACTGGGCCTCATTCCTGCTTTCTTTCTTGGAAGAGGTAAAAAGAGAGCGGATGAAGACTTTGGTATTGGGTCTTGTTAATGTCTACGAGGGAAAAATGTGAATTTAAAAAGTTGTAGCTGCAAAAATAAAAAAATAAATAAATAAAAAGTTGTAGCTTACTCTTTCCTCAGAGAAGGGATTTTTTTTTTTTTTCTTTAAGGAAACTAGAGAGATGGAAAAGAATTAGGCATCATGGTCCTCTGATAGAACTTGTACATTTTCTGCGGTTGTGATCTGATGCTTACTGGTCTTGTAGCTTTGAGTGAAGGGACCCTTTAAACCAACACAAATAAAATGGCAAAGTCGCATTTCTGGGGCCTGTTAATTTCTTCATATGGGGAAGAGGAGTAGGAACACTCTTACTTCCTGATTCCTGATTCATTTAAGGAGTGTAGGGAACTTTTCTTTGTGGGGCATACACCACCCCCCCTTTGTTATGTAAGAAAAATAACATTAGTCTTTTAATTAAAAATTCTTTTAACACATTAAAAGCACTTCATCTAAATCTCTAATGGCTACAGAGAAAAATCTACTCAGAACTTCAGATTAGACAAGGGTAGGTGTTTAAGGATAGGCTGCATGCTTCCTAAATGAAATAAAAATGAAATATTTAAATAATAAAATAAGCAGGCAGCATCTAAAACTTTAAGAAATAATTAAACATGGAACACAGGTCAAAGACAAAGGGAAAGTCATTTACATTTTTTTATTTGCATTTCCTCAGACTCACTTTTTTTCTTGATAACATGTTCTCCTGCTTAATTAGATAAAGTCTTCCTGCAAGTCAACGGTTGAGAGTGATGGAATCTCATAGCAGATAAAAGGCTGAAACCCATCTTCCGGGCACATTTTAATTCAAGGAGCACATGGATTGCAAAGTACTCTGAGTGCTGCTGACCTATATTCTACTTTTGCAAGAGGTGCTGAGGAGATCCTAGAGAAGTCGAGGGAAGAAAACACAGTGTGATCTCTCTGAAGAATCTCTGTAAATTTGCAGCCAGAAATGCTGAGTTCTTTCCTGAGGGTGCAGTTGAACTCAAAGAGGTGTCAGCCTGCTTGGACCGAAGGCTCAGACCTAGGCAAGGTGAAATGAAAAATACTCCCCCAGCAGGAACATTCTCTAAACCTCGCTGCTCAGGACGTGTCTATTCCAGTGGGACGCAGAGTTCTCAGATTAAAAAGCAAGACTCAAAAGTCATCGGGTAGGTGAACAGTTCCTCTGTGCTGTGGACTTCATTTCTGTAATGGGAAAGGGTGCTCTGGACGAGAGCCTTAATTAAAGCCTGAGGAACTCAATGAAAACTCTAAACGAGTTACAATGAAATAATTGCTTGGGCCCTGGTTAGCATCCACACGCTTGTCTGTGGAGAAGGGAAGTCTTATTCTCAGAGGCAGAATTTTTATCATCTTGCTGGAGGAGCAGCAGCTCACAGTTTATATCTGTGTCACAGATAACTTTATTGTTGTGATCTTTGTTTAATAAACAAGCAAAAGCATAGAATGGAGAAGCTGATGTTTTTAAGTCGATGTCCTTGAACTCAAGTTTGCTTGTCCTAAAAACACGGCATCTATCACATGGCAGGCACTCAATAAACATTTGCTGAATGGATTTATGAGTGACCATTGTCTTTCACTATGGATTGTACACCTGGACCCATTTCCTCAGATGACATCAAGGAAATACTTATGTGACTCTGAAAATAATTTAGCATCTTCTTGAGTTAGAGCAAGAGAACAAAGGAAAGGGAGCTGACCCAGGGCAGAGAGCTACCGACAGATGCAGATGGAGACCCTGGGGTGGAGGAGAAGACCTGGGCGATCACCTCCCCCTTTTAAATGGGTTAATCCCTCTTGACTTTATTAACGTGTAACTGACAATTAAAATTGCATTTTAACAATGTCTTGCAGTATGTGTATGCATTGTGAACTGATTAAAAAGCAAGCCAATGTTTTGAAACCCTGTATCATTTTTATTGTTTTTGCTTTGTTTTGTTTTTATCTATGTTGCTGTTATTTTATTATTTTTATATTCTCTTTATAATAAAAAACAGAAAAGCAAGCCAGTGAACACATCCACTAGCTTACACGCTTAGCTTTCCTATGTGAGTTGTGGGAACATTTCAGGTCTCTAAGAAAATTTCAGGTCTACACCGGTTCCATGCTGGACGGTAGATCTCCTTATGCATTATGGGAACTGTAACCTCCGACTAACCTCCCCCTGCCCCCTTTCCCCACGTCTTCTCCCCTCTGAACCTGACTCCTGCCCCACCTCACCCAGAAGCACTGGGTCCTTTCCTTTTGAAGTCGATTCATTTCGAATAGTTTTTGTTTGTTTGTTTTTTCCCAACGCTACGGGAATCAAACTCACGACCTTGCGCTTGCCAGGCAGGCACTGTGCCGCTGAGCTAAATCTCCAGCCCCTCCAATACTGTTTTTAACAGTATTCCAAGAAAATTTATATTAGGTAATTCTGCTAGGTCAAAATGTTTTAAAAGAATGTTAGTATACGTCCTTCAGCACTAAGTGTTGCCACTTAAAAGCTCTTGTGGAAATTCATTTCATTTGTCTCTTTATTTACTGTCATTGCTGGGTATCGAACCCATGGCCTTGTACATGCTAGTCAGGTACATGCTGCGCAATCAGTGAGTGACACAAGGGCCCTCACTGGTTTTTAGTTAGAAGTGAGGCTAAGAATTCTTTCCCTATTTATTTTCAGTTGCAGTAAGTAAATCCTTGGTGGGTTGACTTCTTTTTCATGAGCTGAATTGCTGAATTAAATCTATAACAGATGCATTTAGTCCATGTAAGGATTAATTATTATATTTTTACATCTGCCATCTTAGTTTGTACTTTCCATTTATGATACCTATCTACATATTTATATCAATTTCTATCTTTATTTTGTTCTCTCCAGGGGGTTGAACCTGGGTCTTCACACTGAGCTACATTCCAGCTGTTTTTATTTTGCATTCTGGGACAAGGTCTTGCTGACACTACGCTGGCCAAGCTGAACAGGAACCTGCAGTTCCTCTGCATCAGCCTCCCAGACTGCTGGGATCACAGGCATGCGCCACCACGCCTAAGTAAAGCTTCCTGAATTCTCTCTTCTTGTTTAGCGGCTGCTACGTTGGAAGCTGAAATCCTATGTCTATTCTTCTGGTGATGATTTTGTGCTCTTTAACTTTGTACTTGAATTAAGAAAATCTGTACCGAGTCACTGTCTTCCTCTTGCATAATACACAGGCCTCACTGTACTTTACTTTCTCTCCTGATTCTTTTCACCGAAACACACGATTATTATCCAATATTTCTTCTTTTTAAAATTCCTGTCAGTTTTTATGGCGCTGATGCGTGTAGCTCTCCATGAATGCTTATCACCCTGGCCGCTTGCCATTGGCTCTCATGGCATGTTTGTTTCCTCTGGCTTAAATCACTTCTTCCTGAAAAAAGTCCTCTATATGTCCCACCAGTGACAGTGAAGGGGCTAAATGCGGGTGGTTTGGGTTTTTCTGAAAGTAATGTAATTTTTCCTCAATTTAAGTAATAGTATCAATGGATGTAAACATCTGTATTGAAAGTTGTAATTTCTCAACACTTTGAAGACACTGTTCCACTGTCCTTTGCTTTGAACTGTTCTTGTTATAGTATATCAATGATCAGTCTAAAGCAGGAGCTCTCAGTTGGGTTTTTGGTCTTTGCCTTGTGTCTTGCATTTGTACCACGATGAGTTCAGATATAGACTTCTAAAACTCATTTTATGTAGAGCGTGTTAATGCTCCCCACATCCACAGATTCGGGTCTTTGGTAAGTGCTGGGAGGTTTCCAGCCGTTCTGTGAATATTGGTGCTCCTCGTTCTCTGGATTTTCTTTCTACACTATTGGATGTGTTTGGCTGCATTCATTCCGACCAAATACTCCCCACTTCTCTTTGGTACATTCCATGTTGTGATCTTCCTGTTGTGTGTTGTATAATTTCCTTTTCAGTTCACTGATTCTCTGATCCGCTGTGTCTAATCAGGTAAAACCTAGCTTGAATTTTTAATTTCCGTTACACACCAGACTGTTATTTCTAAAGTTTTATTTATTTTTCATTTTTGTCTGATTTCATTTTGATGATGTGTTATTTTCTTATGTTTGTTGGATACCTTCCTTTCTGGCACTATTTATGCCAGATATTCTTATTTTATAACTTATGAGATTATCTAATCTTCTAAAGTTCTTGGATTTAACGCTGTTGTTTATCATAAGTGCTGGCTCTTAATCATAGTGGACTTCTTTCCTGGCATTTCCAGAGTTTTGATTTTGGCTGCACCCTTATGAAAATCTTATGCAGTCTCAGCTCAGTGTTCTGGGGGTTTTATCGGCTGGAGCAATTTTTGTATTCTTTTCTTAAGTTACATCTTCCTGAACCATGTTGATGGTGGGAATTTTGCACCCAGAGCTGTACTGAGGGCGGTTCTGGCTTTCCCGAGTCCTGGCGCAGGGAGCAGCACATGCACTTTCCAGTCATGCTTCTGTGATGGCACATGGGTATCTGTCCAATCTTCACTGCGAGAGCTGCTCTTTAAGGATCTGCTCTTGCTGTGGGTGTCCTGATTCCCTGTACTTCTATGGGACCAAGTCTCTCCTCTGGTCTTGGGAGCTCTTTTAAAACCCACGCCTCAAGACTGTTGGCCCTGGGTGTGGCCCCTGAGACTCAGCGTAGCTGAGGAGAGTATTTGCCTAGCAAGCAGCGTCCTGGGCTCGATCCAGTGCTCACTCGCTCCCCAGCTCTGGTTTTCAGCTTACTCTTTATTTCTGGCTTCTGGGATTTCCTTTCCTTTTCTTCAAGCTGTATTTAAAATCATATTTATCCGGCTTTATCGCGTATTACCAGATGTCTATGATGGCTTGTTTTTCAAATCTTTTCATTAAAAAGGGAAGTCCCCCAATTTTTTTAAACTGCAGCTGAAAGAATTTTTCCTGTAGGATCTCCCTGGAGCTAAAGAACGACCTGTGCCTTCTGGCCGAGAACCCAGACTCAGACGCCATCGTCCCGAGCGCCAGACGTGCACAGAGGATGCAGTCCTCCAGGGAGCTGCGCAGCGCGGAGGCCTGGGGGAAGGTCAGCCTGCGGCTCGGGACTTGCGGTTCCCAGACTCCACACGGGCGGCCAAGGGACCGAGGAAGGGAGAGAGCCAAGGCAGGCGGACGTATTTCAGGCCTCGTGCTTAGGAATGAGTCCCGTTCCTCCGCAAACAAAGGTTTCAGGAGAAAACAGTACAGATCCTAGGTGGCCCTCGGCTCCCGAAAGGGGTGCTAACCGCATGTGATTGGTGTGGGACACCGGCTGGAGACGCAGGTCTGGGACACCCGCTCCCCTCTAATCAGAAGCTGCAGGAGAAAAGCTTTACACCAGTTCAGGCTTTGAATTTGAGTCTGAAATGTCTCAGAAGGAGAGCTGTTATATAATACGGTGATATATGTTGCAAATAATGATTCTTCTAAGTTGCATAACCGCAAACTGTGTTTGTACTAGCCTCGGAAGTGCAGTAAGGGGGGCAAGCAGTATCAGGGAAGATCGCAAGTAGACCGCAGGTACATGATTTGCTATTTCGAACAAGTGCCATCTGTACTTGTGTTCTAGAGAAACGCGAGGTAAGCAATTAATATTAAAATCCTGAAATGGAAAACAGTCTTAAAAATATAAAAGGTACTTTTAGGAAGAAAGTCTAGATCTGTAGACCGCTCCTTCAGGGTACCTAGTCGAATCCCAAGAGTGAGAAGTATTTTTATTAATGCCGCTAGAGAGGGTGTTATGGTTTGTGTCTGGATCCCCCCCACAAGCCTCAGGGGTCAGTGGGGGTGGGCTTTGTGTAGGCAACTGAATTCAGAGTTTGTGACTGATGCATGGTCCACTGCTGGGATTAAGGTGCGAATGCCACACCGCCCTAGGGAGGGTAGTTTGTATATCATACAAGGGACCTAGACAGGCTTGCCCCCCCACCCCCCGCCACCGGTGCTTCTGCTGTTTGCAGCTGCCATGAACTGTTTCTCCCCTACTGTTTACCATCCTGCAGCTGAGTATGGACTGAAACCTCCACAAACTGTGAGCTAAATAAACCTTTCCTCCCTTAACTTCGGGCATCAGGTATTTTGTCTCAGCAGTGAGAAAAGTAACTAAAGCAGAGTGCCTGGAATTTGAATCAAATCAAACTTCTGGAAAAAAAGAAAAAGATGCTCAGAAAGAGCACCCACAAACCTTCCATAGCCCATTGACTTGGGGCAAGTCTCTTTACATAATAAAAATATGCAAGGGGGCCTGGGACCACCCAGAAATCTGCCTGTGACCCATGGTACAGCTCTCTCATTTAATGTCTCTGAAATTAATGCGGGATTTTTCTCACCTAAGCTGTCGTGGCAAAAAATACTACTCTTCAGCTTCTACGGCTCCCTTCCTGAACGCAGAGCCAGGCCCTGCCTCCCAAACTTCTGCCAGAAGGTTTCAGGCTGGCGACATGACTGTGCTCATGCATGAACACGTGTGCGCCACGTCCAGGCCTGGGCCAGTGCAACCTGACGCGTGTGCTCCGACTTGTGCCTCTTCCAGGTGAGGGAGGCGGCAGCCCCAGGCAGCCTGGGAAGGTGACGCTCGAGACAGCAGAGCCACCTCTGCCCGCGTTCTCTCCTGACGGGGTGAGATCACAGAGGCACCACGCCAACATCAGCGGCTCGCGGCGGTTCTGCGGTGTCGGCCATTGCACGCTTGGGCCTGTTTTGTCACCACAGCCCAGATAGAGTACGCTGAGGACACCAAGGATATTAGCGGCCCCATGAGACCCCTCTGTGTGTGACTCAGACATAATCACTTTCCCCACTGCCACTGTGGACGGGCTGTGCAGAGTCCCTGGCTGTCAACCGGAGCCTGGGATCTGTGCTCTTTGTCTCTGTCTTTCTCCGCAGCCTCACAGCCGACCAGCCTTTGTCAGAATGTCCTGGTCCCTGGATACCTGGTTACTCAAACCCGGGAGTCTTTCTGACCGGGCCACGGATTCCCAGGCCACACCTTCCTGGAACATTGAGTGGATTTAGGGTTTTTTTTTTTAGAAGAAAGAACATTATTTTCATAACAAAATAAACATTAACAGGCAGAAGGCAAAACTGGATGAATTTCAAAGATCAAGCATAACACTTCAAAGGGATTTCAAGCTTGCGTTTGCAGCCCTGGACCCGGCCCTCAGAGCTCCCTAGGGTGCTTGTTCCCTGTGCTCTGGGCTGTCTACACTGTGCTCGGTTGTTATTCTCAGAGTTTTAGGTTTGGATCCAACAGCCAAATATTTTCTTCCAATACAGTGGAGGCACCTAATTCAAGGGCTGTTAAGTACCGTTAGAACATGTGTTATTTCTCCCCTTCTCATGTTCCCCCGCAGAAGAGAAGAAGGAAATGTATTGCCTAAGAATATCAATGAGGCGGATTCTGAATGGCTCTTACAGCGGCTGGCCCTGCTTTTCAGGAAGGTGGAGTCACCACCGAGGCCTGCGCCCTACCCTTCTCTTTACCCTCACCCCCGGCCAAGTCTGCACCTGTGAGTTGGAAGCTCCTGTGACCAGGCACCTTGGACAAAACGACCAGCCTCTGGCCTGGGCACACTGGTGTTTAATAGCCATGATGGACGTTTATTTTTCCTCCAAAATTCCTGTCTTGTCCTGACAGCCAGTATATCTTTAGCTGTCACCCACTCGGGGAGAAGAACCCTCCAGGAGCAGGCAGTGGGGTTAGCAAAAACCTCACTTCTGGGCGTGGATGTTCCATCAGCAGTTCCCCTTGGCTCACAAGCCCCTTGCTGTCACACCACTCATGGTCTCGCCTGCTGGCGTCCTCTTGAGATGCCAGATAGTGTTTCCGCTACTCAGAGACACAACCTGCTGAGCTGGGAAAGTATTCCTGGGGTCAGATTTGCTTCCAAAGCTGGTAGGGTTGGGCCGGCACTGATAGGGGCCACGGGAGCGTGTGGCCTGGTGCTCAGAGGACTGGAGGCCTGTTGGGGAGCCGAGGCCTGTGGCACAGAGCCGGCTCCTAGGTGGTGAGTGCACTTGGGAGACCAAAGCTAGACGGCAGCCCTGGGCGTGAGGAGATCGGGTTCAGGGAGAGAGGGAAGGCTGGAGGGAGCCTTCCTCGGGCTGAGGGAGACCGGGAGTGCCAGGACCTTGCCCAGTGGGATGCCAGCCCACCTGCAGGGCCCTGGCACTTAGAGCTGAGAAGCTGCTTGTGTGAACACTGAGTATTTTGAACAAGTAGAATATAGAGCGGGAAAAATTTCCAGTGTGATCAGCAGGACCTACTTCCACCTTACCCGCAAAACATCAGCTTTTCTCTCTGAAAGCAATACTTTCCCTGGTTTATCACTTTCTGTTCCACAGTTTATGAATTTATAAGCACATACATTTGCATTGCTTTTTTTTAAACCTCTTTGCATTTCAAAAGCAGTATATTGTACACAAACTTAGTTACTCTGCTGTTGGATGCAACAACAGAAAGTCCTTAATAAAATCCCAGGCTTTGTTTTACGCAACAGTAAGTTCAAGGCAGGAGGCCCTGGCGGGTCCCAGGGTGGTCCAGGGATGTGCTCAAGCACACGATGCTTCCTGTGGTCCTCTGGAAGCTGGGTACACTTTCCTCAGCGCGGGGCCACGGCTCTCTACTGTGCAGAGCGTCCCTGTGACATTTCCCTTCCGGAGAGGTCAGGAGCAGGGCTGGAGCTACCAGAAGACCTTGTGTCTTGAATCCTGAGTCATCACCAAAGGAGCCGGGCCAGGTGCTCTGGCATCACATCTTCTTCAGCTCTGTCTCATGGTTGGAGGCAGTGGGTTGGTCCCAGGCCATCTACTTCCGTGGATCAGATTCTGCTCCAGCCTAGCAGGAAGTCTTTGGCAGGGCCGGGGAGATCCTGCATGTGGCTCCCATTTCTTCCGGGTGCGTGACGTTCTCTGTACCTTTTCCCCTTCAAAGTTGCCTCCTTGGCTTCCAAGACTCCAGGCTGAGCCAAGCCCAAGGATGGGCCCACTGTGGTCCCAGCACCTGTCCCTGCGGTCTCAAACACAAGACTGATGGTTGTGCTCCTCAGGGAGCGGCCCCCTGAGGAGAGCTCAGCTGTGCCATCTTGGCTGGCCGTGTGCCCTTGGCTGCCAGCTGGAGCATCACGCTTCTCTCAGACCTGCACTGCTTTGGCTAGCGCTTGCTTGACTGTGAGTCTGGTGCCGGTTGACTCCTTGTTGTCTTTCTCATCATTACGGTCCTTGCTTGTGAGTCCCAAATGGAGAAGGGGCATGGCCGTTTCATCTAGTCACGAAAGACTGGCAGAGCCCCTTCCCTGCCCTCTGCCACTTCGGCGCCATCTCCCTGGCGACCATGTCGGAGGTGCCTGCCCACACTAGGGGTAACGGCGCCTGGAGATGCTGTGTGTCCATCTCCGGTTGTCCAATGTGCAAGAAACCAACGTTTATTCATTTAAACAAGGAAAGGCCTGTGGGTGGCTCCAGGGTGAGCCTTGGAGACCCTGTCCCTCCTGCAGCCAGGTAGCGAATGGAGCAAGGAGCCTCTCTCTGGGGGTAGTGACTGACTTGTGGCAGGTGGGCCCCACACTTGGGTGGTGCGCACTCTGTTTCTGACCTATCACATAGTAAATCTAAGCAATGACTAAATCAGAAGTTGCCAGGTACGTATGATGTGAGAGCCACTGGGGATCTTGGGAGTTGCATCAAGGACGATACGGGTTATAGTTCCATATCAAAACTATGTTTCTACTTTCTTTGGGGAGCAAATTAATATTTCCATATGCAGCTTATATAAGTCAGTCACCACATCAGGGCTTCAACACAAGTCCATTCTGGATCTGTGGAAACTGGGGCATGTAGAATGGTGTGTGCCCAGAAAAGGAAGGTGTGCAGAGAGTGAAATTTCGGAAGTCTCTCTCCCGTCATGTGTGCCCAGGTAAGCCGGAGGGAGGATCAACCTGCGGACTGTGTGTCAGTCAGCTTCCCAGGGCTGTGACCAGCTCTGAGGAGGAGAGGTTTATTCTGGCTCACAGCTCCAGAGTTTTAAGCCCAAGGTCAGCTGGTCCGTTTCTTTGAGGCCTGTGGAGAGACGCAAACATCAAGGCAGAAGGACACGGTGGAAGAAAAGCCGCTCATCTCATGGCAGTCAGGAAGCAAAATAAGGGTGAGGGTCCCAGCGAGGAAGAGCAGGGGCCAGAGACAGCCCCCAAGACCATGCTGCCTCCATCTCTTCAGGGGGGCCCCACCTCCTGTTTCAGGGGGGCCCTTACAAGAGCCTCCATTCCACTGCTTGGACTTCTAGCCTCCAAACTGTGAGGTAGCCAAACCCCTTCCCTTTAAAAATGAAGTCCCGTTGTTCCACCTGGGGGAGGCCCACTGCATGGCCGGGCCGGGAGTCAGACAGCCAGGTTCACGTGGGCCTGGAGGTTTATGAGTGTGACTTTGGTTTTCTCATGTGTAACACCAGGTCCATGGGACCTTTTTCATTTCAAACAGGGTAATGTGGGAAATAAAAGGGAAAATGGCTCAATGAAAGCTAGTTATTTAAATGAACTGTCTAAACACACCGAGAAGAATGAAAGATTTGAACAGGAAGGAAGCCTTCCATACGATGGGTGTGTGCTTTACAGGTTATAAAAATAGTATGCAGGAAAGTACTTTTCTAACTATGATGAACCGTGTAAGTCTGAGGGTATTTTGTTATCACCATTGTCACATCATCAGCCAGAGCTAGTTCTTTATTCCTGAAGAGAGTTTCATCCATCCATCCATCCATCCATCCGTCCATCCATCCATCCATCCATTCATTCCTTGGATGTCTCTGGGGCACCCGTTCCCTGCCAGGCGATGACTGGCAGACATGGTTTCTGCCCTCGGGGAGCTCAGAGTCTCATGCAGAGACAGGGAGCAAACCACAATTACACAGCAGTGAAGGCTAATGACAGATGTCCTGGGTCCCATAGCAGAAGCCTGGCTGCATCTGGAGAAGTGCAGCTCTTCTCAGAAGTGGTGGCTTCCACGCTGGAGCAGCCTGGAAGTTAAAGCCAAGGAGGGAAGCTGGGGAAGGTGCCGAGGAGCAGTGTGAGGACCAGCGCCAGCCAGCTGAGGACAAGAGAGGGAAAAGGACCCAACAGAAAGTGTGTGTGTGGGGGGGTGTTTGCTGAATAGAGCAGAACATGGGCCCCCTTTGGAGAAGAAGAGAAATGTTTTAGGCCACATCTCTTGGGATTGCTCTGGTGTGTGAGGCACAAGGCGTGAAGAAGAGGCACAGAGGTGTGACAGGGGAGGTTGGACTGTGCTGCATGCTCTGGCCAGCGCAGTTCCTAAGGTGCCCACAGCCTGGCTGGGAGGGAGGCAGAGGAGAGGGCAGCAGTGCCTGCTTCCCTGCCTGTGCACCAGGATCCTTTATCCAGGCTCACAGCCCAAGGTCCTGGGCATCAGCACGGAGGGCACCTCACAGCCCACCCTTGGGCAGCACTTAAACACGGGGGCTACCAAAGTCCTACACGGATGGAAGGACTTCTCCAGGACCTTCTGCAGGTTTCTGTGAAATCCACGGGTGGCAGAGGGCAAGCACTGCTCTTTAACATTTGCTCTGTGCCTCTCACAGGGACCCAGAATCCAACTGGGCAGCAGCCCAGTGAGTCTTTAACCACGTTCCACATGGCTATGTGCTTTTAAGGTTCTTTTCCTCTGGAGAATTAAAATGCTTCCTAGGCTCATCCGTAAGCTTCATCAGGGATCCCAAGAGACGAGACAGCAATGGATAGGACATGTGGGGAAACAGAGGCCGGGACAGGTGGTGGCCTGTCAGGCATGCTGCAACAAGCCAGGTATTAAATCAGATGTGAGTAGCGTGTGTGTGTGTGTGTGTGTGTGTGTGGTGGGGGAGGGGGAGCTTTTGCTTGGCTACTTTCATCACTTGACCTACACAACTTGTTTTCTATAAGCCTCAATTTGTTTGTGTGTGCAATGAATAATAATGTTCTAGTACATATTATCATAGAGATTGTGAGGTAAATGTGTACAGGGTGATCAAAATGTGCAATGAACGTTTAAATTTAAAAAAGTATTACAGCAAAAGAAACATTGCCTGATATTAATCCTTCTCACTTTGAACACAGTTTGCGCATTGTTCTTGACATTTTCTGAAGCAGTCATCTAGTTTCATGAGTACTTTTAAGCGGTATAATAAAAAAAACACGGTGAGTGTTCCTCCCAAGTGCCATCCAATGGAAAGGCAGCTCAGAAGAATATTATCGTGTGTCCTCATGTCCTGACTCAACAGATCTGGCACCATGTAACTTCTGGCTTTTCCCCAAGGTCAAAATGACCATGACTGGCTGTGTTGGTTTGGGGGATATTTTGCAAGGGGAAATATATATAATACAGGACACATACTTTATATGATTATTTATAATAGTCACCCAAAGAGTCATATACAAGAGAGTGCAGGAAATCTGTCCACACACTAAGACCAAGGAATCCAGCTGAGGGCCTGCATCCCACAGAAATGTCCCGCATGAGTCCAGCTAAGAAAAAAAATGAGTCAAACTGAATATTTAGAGCCCATAACAATGCCTCCCATGAGTCCAGCTGGAGGCCCAGAGCCCATAACAATATTTCATGCAGGCCTGTTTCATGGATCTGCTGCGAAAGCCCAAAGTTCGGTTGTGGAATCTAGGAAGTGTGTGCCAGCAGGGTGAAGGATCTGTGCTAGCAGGCTGAGGGATCTGCACTGGAGCCAGGAAGTGATGTTCAGAAGAACCAGAGCTCTCTCAAAAGGTACCACAGCCATCCTCAGCAACAGTGAGGTCCTGCGCCCCTCCAGTGATCAAGATGGCCAAGTTTCCATCAGGAAAGCCCACACAGCAAGCTTCTCCAGGAGACTAGCAGTGCACTATCTTCCCCTCTGGAGCCAGGAAGTGATGCTCAGAGTGAGGACCAGAGCTCCTCCAATGGGAACCAAAGCCATTCTCAGTGCCAGCGAGGTCTGAAGCTCCTCTGAGGATGAAAACAGCCAAGCTCATTAGGAATGCCAGCATGACGAGCTCCTCCAAAACAACCAACAGCTCCTTCCAGCTTCTACCAGCTCCTAACAGCCTCTCTCGGCTCCCAACAGCCTTCTCCTTCTCTAGTTCTGCCTCTTATGCTGCTGGCAACAGTCCTCAGGTGGGCCTCGCACACCCAGCACCACGCTGACTCAGTTTAGCTGGGGGTTATAAGTTGCCCACCAGTGGTCAATCTACCACACTGGCAAATATTTTCAATCAGTCCAGGCCATCAACACAGTCACAACAGCACAAGAGCTAAAGACACAACAGCTAAAGACACTCGTGAAAGAAGACTTCCAGAACTGCTTCAGAAAGTGCCGTGAGATTGGTGTAATGGGAAAGAGTGATAAGGGCAATGAGATGAGGGCCATGAGAAAGAGCAGTGGGATAGAGGAGCAGTCTTGGAGATACTCAGGTGTGGCAGGGGACAGAGGAGAGACTGGTGAAAGACTGAGATGTTCAGAGAGGCCAGGCTTCTGACAACAGTAGCCAGGCACTCTCCCCAGACCTGAGAAGCAGCATTGTAGGGTACATCCTTGCACTAAGCCCAGCCCAGAGCCTGCATTTCTTCCATCAGTCGCACAGTCCTGTTTCTATCCTCATTTCACTGCTTTCTCATCCTCCTTGTGCAACTGATGCATGCACTGATTAATTGTTGTCCCCCTCTGTGCCCCATCCCGCAAGCTGTCTGTCCTAGCGCAGTGGGTCCCCCCCAGCAGTCCCTGGGGAGGCGCAGCTGGGTTTGTGGTGCTACATTAAGGAGATGCCAGAGAGATCCGTGACAGCAAAAGGTGTGTTTCTCCCCGGCCATGGGGGAAGTTACTATTTTTATCTCAGCACTCAGAGAAATCATTTTCCTTTCTTCCGGCAATTTAACTCAATTTTTCCTATGTAGGATAATCAATTTTCCTCAATTTATTTTGATAATTTTCAGACATGCAAAGGAAAGAATCACACAGTCAAACCCATATTCTGTGGCCAGAGCCACCAGCTCCCCCACTCGCTTATTCTCCCCGTCCACGCTCTCAGGCTTCTTCCATCTCCCTTCTTCCCTCTCCTGCATCCTGTTTTTTCTGTATCGATTTAGATTCATACATTCACTTTTGGGGATGAATTCCGTGAAAGCAAATTATCCTCAGCACCACAGTTCCCTTCGAAATACCTGAGCACACATCTCCTTAGAATTAGATGTTTTCCTGCATTACTGTAATATTATGCGTGTCCTTGCTGCAATTAACAGTTCCGTGACACTGTCCCACACGCGGTCTGCAGCCCTTGTTCAGTCTGGGGTCTCACTACAGCTCAGGCATTTCAGACGACCTTGAGCGCCCTGGTTTCTGGTCAACTCTGCTTCCTTTCGTATCTTTCACCACAGTATTTTCCAAGCGTTCACGTGGTTGTCTTGCATGCTGGTGTCTGGACTGATCTGTCCCTCAGATTTTGTTCCTACTGCTTCTTGTAAAGCAGAATAAAGTCTCCGTGTGTGACTGGCGTTAGCTTAAACAACGTGGCAAGAATGTTGGTGGCGATGTGGAGGACTTGTCCTTCGGTCCTGTTAAGAGGCACGTGCTGCTAGGCCTGACGCAAGTTTGATCTTTTTGGCCAAGGTTGTGCCTCCCAGATCCCTGCAGTGTGTACGTGTAGGGGTCTTGTTTGTTGTTTTACAGTGTGTGAGTAACTGGGAGGGAAGATTCTGAGATTGTGTGCATTCCCTGCTACAAACAATATGTTGCCCAACTGTGATGAAGATCCCTGCATGGCTCCATGATTATATTGGGAATCTGAAATGGTGTCTTACCTCTGTAGCCTTTCCCTCATCTGGCAGTGATCTATAAAACGTCTTTGCTTTTCCTGATCCCTCCATCTCGTTCTCCTTTCTCCCACGCACAACGTATGAATTATAAAATCATGGTTTTGACAAATGCTTCTGTTATAAGCAAGGCCTGTCGTCCCTTTTCCTGGATGCGCACGTTGTCCTGGATGTCGCCAAGAGTGGCCTCTCTGGCTGGGCCCTGTGTCCCGTGGATGTGATGCCCTGTCTTTGAGCATCCCCTTGTTTTCAGGCGCAGGTTGTCCTGGGCCTGTCTTGTGCTTTCTCTGCCCCAGGACTGAACTCACCCGTCTCTCCGAAAAGCCCGAGTGCCTCTGGGGGGTGCATTGAGAACCCTGAATCTAGGGTCTCAGCACACTCATTTCGATGAGCCCTTCTCGGTGAGCACACAGGAGGGACAGACGTTCACAGTATACAAGAGTTCTCAGTGGTATTTCCTGCACACATCTCACTGCATATTTCTTTACCTTCTTTAGCTTCTATTTTCATCTTTTCTTTTATGGAGAAAATCTTGCTTCCTAAAGAGGTGAATATATTTACTTATTTACTTTATACAAAATAAAACTATTTTAGAATTACAGTGATGTATCAGTCAGGGATAACAGAAAAAAGTTTCCCTGTAAGAAATTGGTTTGTGGCCAGGCGTGGTGGCACACAACTGTAACCCCAGTACTCAGGAGGCTGAGGCAGGAGGATCATTGTGAATTCGAGGCCAGCCTGGGGTACAAAGTGAGCTAAAGGCCAATCTGAACTGCATAGTGAGATCCTGTCTCAAAAAAGACAAAAAAGAAAAGAAAAGAATTTGGTTCGTGCAGTTGGGGAGACTGACAAACCTCAAGACCATCAGCTGGCAGGCTGGAGACACTGCAGAGCCCATAGCGTAGCTGCAGTCTGAAGGCCGGGACCAGGACGGCAGGAAGAGCCGCTGCTTCTGTTTGGGGTAAAGGTGGACAAAAAGGAAAGGATGTCACAGCTGGACAGCAGCCGAGCAGAAGGCAGGAGGACTTCCCTGGAGCCAGCGGGCCCGCCTTTTTGTTCTGAACAGGCCTTCAGCTGATTGCACAAGTTTACCTACACTGGAGAGACGCTCAGCTTTCCTGTTTACTAATTCCCATGCTGATCTCCTCCAGAAACACCCTCACGAACACACTTGGAAAAATAGTAGGGCAAACGCCTGGACAATAGGTTGCCTAGTCTAGTTAACTTGCAAAATGAACACTCATGAGTTTTTGTTACTACTATAAAATTATACTACAAAACTAGAAGGTAAAATTTCAGATTCCTGTACGTTGTTTTGGCCTTAGAATATATTGCATTACAGCGTACAAAGAGAATTAGCTAGAATAAAAAAATTCCTTAAAATCAAAAGTTACTTGAAATACTTCTTTTCTTTATGTGGTTATTTTTATCAACTTAATGCATATTTGCTTGTTTTGCTTCTCTTCATATTAAAAAACCATTTGGTTTAATTTTGTTTTTTGAATATGTAAAGTATTTTTGTTTCAACAATCAAAACAATATAAAAAGCAGACAGCAGTCACCTCTCACCTGCAGTTTTATTTTCCATAGTTTCAATTACCTGTAGTCAACTGTGGTCCAAAGCTAGGAGGTGGAAAATTCCAGAAGTAAACAATTTGTAATTTTTGCCTGCTGTTCTGAGTAGTATGATAAAACATCATGTGATCTTGTTCCATCTTGCCCAAGACTCAAATCACCTGTTTGCCCACAGTATCCACACTGTATACAATACCCACCCGTTAGTTACTTAACTCTTGTGTTATTAGCATTTTTTTTTTTGGTACCAGAAATCAAACTCAGGACCTTGTGCTTGCCAGGCAGGCGCTTGTGCCACTAAGCTATATCCCCGGCCCCATGTTATCAGATTGACTGATATGGTAGAGTGACCTTGTGTGGTAGCCTAATGCCATGTCACAATGCCCACGTCATTCTTCTTGTGTAGGTGTGGTACCACATCACAGTGCCACAAGAGCAGGGTGAGTATACTACAGTAGGTATTTTGAGAGAAAGGAATCACACTCACACAATCTTGACTGCAGTATACCGTTATAAGTATTCTACTTCAGTTACGGTTTTTAAGCTCTACCGTACCTAATTTATAAAGCTAACTTTGTACATATGTAGATATGTATGTGCAGGGGAAATGTATGTATATGGACTTCAGTAATACATATATTCAGATATGTATTCCAGTACAGCTTGCGGATTCAGGGATCCGTGGTAGTCCTGGACTATGCAACCAGGGCTAACAGAGGAACAGTGAATTCCCCGCAGCCTCACTTGTGCTCACCCCCGTCGTGTCTCCGCCCACTCATGAATTCCGAGCTTATCATTCCTGTGTTCCTTCTGGCAAAAATAAGAAAATATGCTACGTTCTATATGCCAAGAGCTTCTAACTGAACCCTCTTTCTTTTTAATCATGAAAGTATTCCAAGTTCACTGCAGACATTTCACAAAATACAAGAAACATTTTGTGCTACACAGCACAGAAACATCTTGGACACGTGTTGATTGATAAATACTTGTTAATTTACTGAACTAAATATTCAAATGATTGTGTTTGGATTTGGTTCACTGCTGTTGTCTTTAGTATTTTCAATCCTACAGATATCTTATTATTTTGATTTACATGTTCTAATTATTATTTCTAGTTTAGTAGAGTCACTTCCTCTTGAAGTTCAGTATTTCTCACATCCGGAAGAATAGAATACAGGAAATCATGAGGCACTCTGTCTACTTCACAGAAAAGAGGCTTCAGTCCCACTGAGAACGCACGGAAAGCCCACACCTCAGCCCCAACCGGCTCCCGAGCTCCCAGGGGGAAGTGCTCATCTCCACGGCCAGGATGTCCGCTCACAACTGGCTCCAGCCAAGGAAAAGGACGCTTTACCAACGCCGCAGCCAGCGCATCACCGTGGTCCCTTTAGCCCTGGAGGAGCTGCAGGCTTTCAACCAGTCACAGGGCTCAGGCTAAATGTAACACCTGACTGAGTGGTTTGAGGGATGGGTGTGTTTAAAGGAACAGAACAGAAAATGGAGATAGAGTTGGACTGGCTTTTTTAAAAGACACATTTCATGTTCCATGTGATAGAAGTGTTTTCACGTGAATCATTTCCGCTGGTGGCCATAGTGACTCCAAAAAGTAGGGCAGGAATTATCGCACCTTTTAATAAAGATACAGGAACCCGCAGGGCTGGGGGTTAGGGAAACAGAGACTTCCTTCACATATCAAGCAAAAGTTTCAGAGACAAAGGTTTCAGAGAGTGGAAACGCTCTTTACTCCAGAGTCTACACAAAGCCAAATACCTCATATTACAAGTACAAAACATTCATGGTCTTTGGTTACATCCCATTCCCTCTAATACATGAAAGATTAGGGCAGCGGGGCTGGCCGGACCCCAGGAATCTGCATGATAAACAAATACCTGCAGCGCACCGCAAGGGTTCCTTGGGCCACGCTTTGAGAATTCCTGCTCAGGGGCTGGAGTTGTCCTGCAGCCTTGCGCGGTCACAGCAAGGTTAGAAGCAGTGTGTGGTGGCCGCTGCATTTGATTTTGCGTGAGCACAGGTTTCACGTCTCTTCTAAGCAGCCTGTGTGTACACTGAGGGCAAGAAAGTCGGTGGACCGCTGGTGAGCTCCTGCGTTAGATGCTGGCCCCAGTGACTTATTGCGCTACTCTTCATTGATTTAAACAGATGAGCAAACATGATGTCATGCTCATTTATACCACAGTAGCTCCTAACCACCTGTAGAGTTGTACAGTTCAAATCATGTTCTCTATTTTTCCCAGTATGATGAAAAGAACTGACATGTACATATGCCTGAGACCGCCTCAAGTGCTTAGGATTGAAGTGCTGGCACAGGACTTCTGGGTTTGAATCTCAGCCCCACCACTCAGGAACAGGCCGGCTTCTCATGTTCTCCAAGCCAGAGTTCCCTCCTTATGGATGAGGGGGAAGATGGTTTTGCCTTCACCCCAGGATTCTCGATACAATTATGAGATAATTACACGTCAAGTGACTGGCCCCATACTTGGTACACAGTGAGCCCTTATTTTATCATCATCCACAGGAGTGGCTACTGAAGTATAATTCTTAGTGCTTAGAAAGATTATTTGCACTTTGCACACACTTGGAAAAGCCTAGATATCTCAAGAGATAGTTATGTGTCTGAAATCTGAAATCCTTTACATAATGATCCATCTGTTGCCTTTCCCTGGTCCCCTGGAACTACTGTGGTTCATTTTCAAGGAAAAACCTCAAGGTCAGATGCAAAGGACCGCAAAGGGGTCAAGCGTTTCTCTGCTGGCACTGTGAGAAATCCGTACAAGCTTTCCTCTAAGTCCGGGAGGTTGATGACTGTGACATTGTGCAGAGCAGAGAGGACCTACCCTGAAGCCTCTTCCCCGACTTCGACCTTGGCATCTCAATCTGCGCTTCCATTTCTGGCCCGCACAATTGGTAGAACAAAATGCTTGTCTGCATCTTGCTGAAAGATACTGTCGAATGGAGGGAGAGAAGAGACACCATCATGGTCATCAGGGCTTGGCCAAGAGCCTCCCACACTGTTTCAGCTGTGGCCAGACATTAGAGGATTATTCCCGTTTCAGATGGGGAAAGATGGCCCCTGCTCTCCAAGCAGCTCTCCGCAGTGTGAACACGACCTGTCAGCACTGACGAGCCACCTCTCTTTGTCACTCCCTCCTATGGCTGCCAAGCTTGCACTGAATTTGTTGCACTGATTTCTGGACTTCTTTCATGCGTCAGTTATCTCCTTCCCATCTTGGTTCTTTGCCACAGCTATTTCTCTTTCATGGCTCTGCTCTCTGCTCAGATTTGCACCCCCGTCCTACACCAGATATTTCCTGTGGTGGCTTCCTGCCCGGCACTCATCTCAGCCCTGGGCTTCATGCTCCTTCACGGTTCCTGCGTGTGCGGAAGCCTTTTCCTCACATGCCCACTGTGTTGGTTGCTCTCCTGTCACTGGGACAAAATACCCAATGCCTGCACTGTAAAGGAGGAAAGATTTGTCCAGCTCACACCTTCAGGCAGAAGAGGTATTATAGAGAGCCCTTCCCCATCCTCATCATGGCCCAGGATGTTTGTATCCGTAATCCCAAGAAAAGTTATCGGAATTCTAGTGAGGTAATTCCAACCTACCACTTCCAGTGCAACCCATGGCGAGAATAAAGACACTAAGGCATATCTGTAGTTATGGGGAGCCAAGGCGTCCTGAGTCTAGCCACAGTGACGGCCATCCAGAGCAAAGGCCTCAACACAAGGCCGAACATGCCTTTTATTAATTCAAGAAGAAAGGAGTGGCTTGAGGATCAGTGACTGTGAGAATGGCAGGAAGTAGGTGGGTGCTGTGTGCTGGGTTAGGTAGGAGGCCTGAAATCACCTGGCCATATGCACAGAGAAGGATATGCAGAAAGAGTAATCTGCATAACACAACTGAGACAGTATCTAATGTTTTGGGGTCCATGCTTCAGCTCTGATGTGTAATGTTTGAAGCCCAGGAAGTCACAGCCTCTATCCCAAGGCTCTATCCCAGCTGACAGTGTGGAGCACCGGAGGGAGCAACGGGGGTGGGGGGGTGGTGGTCCAGGGAAACACGCCAGCCCCCGGGGAAACACGCCTGCCGTCTCCAAAGATTACCATCAGCACCTTGGCTAGAGCAATCTGCGTTGCTTAAAGCCAATTGAAGGGATAAGAAAAGGTCCCAGCCAGCTCTGTACACATCAGTACATGGAAACAGGGTCAGGCTCAGCCAGAACGGGGGCAATTGCTCCTCTTTCAGGGAGAGTTGCCTGGGTGGTCCTGCACATGGTACGGCAGAAGAAAGCTGTTCATCCTGAGGTGGTGAGGAAGCAGAGAGAGACAGGAGGAGCCAGGAACAAGAATACACCCGCCCAAGTCACGGCCCCGCAGTGGCCTGCCCCTTTTGACCAGGCCGCACCTCTGAAAATGAAACTTTGGGGGCATTTTAAATCTCAGCCATAACACCCTCAGTCTGCTTTTTGTGATCCGATTTTGTATTCATCCTTTGACTTAATAATTGCTTAAGAATGACTTACAGTTTCACACCTACGGGGCACTTTTCCATCCGGCCTCCTTGGCATCATTTTGACATCTGGGACCCCTCGGCTTCTCACCTGTGCACCTCTTATCGTCTCTCTTTTTTTTTCCAGCTGTTCTCTTCTTCTCAACACCAAACAACAGTACATGTCATCTGTGGAGGTTCTTTTTTTAACCATTTTCCTTTCTTTCATCCATCCTTTGACCATGGCATCTTCTTCCATAATTTCAGATCCATGCTAAATCAGTTATGAGTTATCCCAAGTTCCTAAATTCTTGTAGAGCTCATCTCCTGAAATTTAGACCCCTATTTCCCCGTGCCAACTTGGACATTGTGCTCAAGGTGTCAAAATCAGTATCTCCCATAGCCACTCTTCCCTGGAGATCAGTTTTGAGTTTCACCACAAAGGAAAAAAAATCTGTAAAACTGGGACCTGTAAAATTTTGGCCCAAGACAGGTTGGTTACTGTAAAATTACCATTAAAAAGAAGCCACGCACTTTGCATCAGGACAAAGGAAAGAAGCCTTGAGAACATCCCCAGAATCAGCAAGACCCCAACTTCATAGGCTCAAAGGTCCAAAAATAAAAGACTTTGCTTTGAGAAGAGACCCCAGGGTACCTTGCTCATGAGCTTGTTCCCTGGGATTTGTTTCACAGTGCTCAGCCATTCAGTTACCCAGAGGCCACTACAGGCATGATTCAAGGGGGCTTGGTTATTGCTTGAGAAGGTGGCAGATCTTGCCATATCCACATTTTTCAGGCATACAGAATGCAGAGTTATAGGGTCAGGAAAGCTTTCAGCATGATTTCAGAGGAAGGCCTGGGAGGCCAGGCAGTCTTCCCATCAGAGGGAAGTGTGTAAAGCTGAGAGAGTGAAGCCAAAGGTGCAGTTGAGACCCCAGGAAGTTGGAGAAGCCAAGAAAGTGCAATATTCACAGGTAAGGAGCCAAGCCACCCTGAAAGAGGAGCCATGAGTGTTGTAGCCAGCAATCCCATAGGGCCAGGGCTGCCCAAGTCATTTAGAGTTCACATCTTTGCCCCGGATGCTGGATATGGAGCTACGGGATTTAAGTGTTTGCCCTGTGGAGCTTTAGTCTTGTTTTGATCTCATTACTTTCTACTCCCCTATTCCTCCCATTTGGAATGGGAATGTTTACCTTGCGCCATTGTATGTCAGTAGTGTTTAACTTTCATTTTGATTTTTACAGGGGCTCAAAGCTAAGAGTTTTCTGTGAGTCTCAGAGGAGATTTTTGGACTTGGATTTTTTAGCAGTGCTGGAATGGTTAAGACTTCAGTGACTTTTAGAGACTAACTAAATGCATTTTGCTTAGAGACACAGTGTCTTTTGGGAACTGGAGAAGAATGTTATGGTATAGCTCAAGCATATCCTCCAAGGCCTCATGTGTCCTAGGTGGGGCTTTTATAATGTGATGAATCATGGGATTGCTGTGGCTGACTTGCTGTGAGGAGGTGGGGTCTGGTTGGAAGGGGTTGGTGGTGGGAGCCATGACATGCAAGGGTGCACATCCCTCCCCATCTCCTCTGTCCTCTTCTTACCTCCTGGCCACCATAACATGAGCGTCTTTCCTCTGTCTCTGCCTTTCCACCACACTGCTTCTGTGTTCAAGCTTGCTGACCACGGAATGAAACTCCCGGAAATGGGAGACAAAATAAACCTTTCCTCATGTAAGTTGTAGCTGGTGAGTATTGTGTCCCACTGGTGAAGAAGGTGACTAAGACAACTCCCTTGATCAGGCCCTTTTGTTTGATTTGAGCAATTCTGGTTGTCTCCCCACTCTGGAGACAGAGCCCAGGACTGTGCACATACTACATAAGTGCTCTACCCCTGAGCTACCTTCCTAGCCCCTTTAAAATTTTTTATTTGGGATACGGTGACCTCCAACTTACATTCTCCTGAGTAGCTGGGGTTATAAGAGTATGTTACCACCCTGAGCTCCAGGAGCCTCAGTCTCTTTCCTTCAGGTATCTCTCTTAGACTCTCCTGTATACCATTTCTTGATTAATATTAACATTTTGCATTTGTTTACAACTCTCATTACCAATTAAATTGTGTTTATTGCCCTTAGTGGGACATTCAAGCCTGTCCCAATTTATCTCTATCTTATCTCAGGTTAACTCTTCAGACGAGTCAAACTGCTCCCTTCTCACAAGTCCAAGGTATTTCCTGATAACTCTTTCTTCAGTGGACAATGAGTTATTGAATTCCTCTTAAGAGTATGGTTTTAGATGCTAAGAATACATAATAAGGTGCAGGACAGATAAAATCACTGTAGTCACAGATTTCATATTTTAGTAGACTTTAGATTGCATATTACTTAGTGGAATTTATGTCTGGCAGAAGCAATAACTGAAAGAGATTTGCTTATCCTTACTATCCTTACTACTTACTAACCTGATCACTTACTTCCATTCTAAGCTTCAAGTTCCATTGCAATAGCCAAACTTTGCTGCCATCACAAACAGCCATAAAATCTTAGTGTTCTCATCTCAAAGGAAGGAGTAGAAATGCCCAAAAAATATATGAAAAATGCTCAATGTCTTCAGCCATCAAGAAAATACAAATCAAACCTGCACTGAGAATTCATCTCACCCAGTCAGGATTGCTGTTATTAAAAATGTGACAAATGTTAGTGAGGATGTGGGAAAAGAAATCCTTACATGGTGGTGGGAATGTAGAGTATTGCGGCCTCTATGAGAACAGTATGGAGATTACTCAAAAACTAAAAAGAGAACTGCTGTTAGACCCAGGTACACCGCTCCTGTGTACAAACCCCAAGGAACTGAAGCCAGCATACATAAGAGATGTGTACATACCCGTGTTGATTGTGACACTACTCACAATAGCCAAAATATGGAACCAACCTCGGTGCCTATTATAGGTAAATAAAGAAAATATGGTATATATACACAAGGGAGTATTATTCAGCCCACAAAGAAGAAAAAAATCATGTCATTTGCAGGAAAATGGGTGGTACTAGAAGTTGTCATGTTAAGTGAAACAAGATAGACTCAGAAAGATCTGTATCACATGCATTCTGTAAAACATGGGATCCAGAATTTTTAAAAAAAGTAGATAACCTGAAAGTACTAAAGGACTGGTAGAGAAGGACAAGAGGACTTAGGGGAGGGAAGAGAGAGGGGGAGGTAAGAGAATATAGTTGGGAGGAGAGATAGGATCAAAGCACAATAAATCCATGTTTGGAAATGTCACAGTGAAACCCATTAACATTTACGATTAATATGCATTAATAATCATTTAAAAATCTCAGTGTCCTAGAAGAACAAGCACTCATTTCTCACTTGCTGGTATGTAGGTCGTCTGGGGAAGATGTGCCTCAGTCTGAGAATTTAACAGGATTGATCCTCATGTTCCATCCCACTGGAGAGGCTGTAACAACCTGGGACATATTATTCCTGTGGTGAAAATCAGCAACTCCCAGTGGCGTGAGTGGAAGCCTGTGATCTGTGTTTTATGGTTTGGGGTTGGAGTTAGCGCTTCTGATCTGATTCCATAGATCAAAGGAATCCCCACGGCAAAGACCAGCAGGTGGATGGAGCAGCCTACTCCTCTCATGATGGTGAGAGGGAGGAGGAATGGACTCTACCACACCGAGGACCTTTAAGGACAGGACCCTTCTTATTATTTCCAGTTTAGAAGTTGCTGCAGAGACTGTGGTGTGCGCTCTCTGTTTCACTGTCTACTTAGAGTTAATACTGCACCAGTTCACAAATGGGGGAATCTTGCAATTCAGCACTTCCCAGCCCCATCTCTTACGCTGTGGTTGTTACATGCAGTAAAATAGGTATTTTATACAATTTAAAGTGTAAAGTTTTCATTTTGGCTTTGAGCAATCTTATGCATGTCCATAAAATAAGAGGAAAAAAAAGTGTCATATTGACCAGTTTGCTCCATTGCTTTCTGAAGATCCAGATTTCTCTCTGTTAGTATTTCCCTCCATCTTAATCCCTCTCTCTCTCTCTCATCCTAAAGAGTTTTTATTTTGCCTTCATTCTTGATGGATATTTGAACCTGATATAGAATGACATATTTCAAATTGAAAGATGTCATTCTACGTGTCCTGAACACCTTTTTCCTGACAATTATTTACTTTTCTTTTCGCTCTCTAACCCTATTGCCCATGCAAGGAACTCCCTTCCTTGTGCCCCTTTATTTGCCAAGCAGGTGCCTACTTTGCTTGGAGACCCACTGTTTGATTTCATCCTGGGCGGAATTGCCCTGGCCACTTGTGTCTGAAAAGAGGCAGGTCACAGCTGACACCACAACTCTGCAGACAGAAGAGACAACTCTACCCTTATTTCTGATGATACTCTGTGTATCTGGAAAAATCTAAGAGATCCTATGCAGAGGACAATAAGGGAATTTATAAAACACCCATATACAAAATAATTTACAAAATTAACACTTTATGCTAGCCATAAAAAATAAAATGTTAAAAAAATTTTAAATATCATTCATGTGTACAAAACTATAACCATATTTAAAACTAAATTTATCAACAAGTTCTGCTTGCTTCTGAATATAACTGCCAACATTATTGAATATGAAAACAAAGCATGAATAAACAAAGAAATAGTTCATGTTCTTATATGGGAAGATTGACTTTCAAAAACTTATCTGTCTCCAAGTTACTTTAATGTGTACTCCTCACTTTTTTAGTTTAGGTAGGTGAAAGGTCTAAAAATCAGTGCAAGAAAATGGAATTTGAGGCAGAAGGATCACTGTGAGTTCTAGACCAGCCTGGGCTACATAGAGAGTTCAAGACCAGCCTGAACCAATAAGCAAGACCCTGTATAAAAAAAGAAAAAGAGAATGGAGTTTGGTATTAGATTATTGAATATGTGTACTTAATACAGTATACAAAACGGTGGCATTTCAAGCCAAACCAGAAAGGATAGATTATTTAATAGACTATGCTGACCAGGAGTTATTTTTTTAGAAGAGGAAAAAATCCTAGAATTTAATTTGTATCACAAACACAAAAAATCATATGGATTAAGATACACTGTAAAAAGTTAAGTAATACAAATGCTGGAAGGAAACCTAAGATATTACTTGCATTATTTTGGGGTAATTCTCAGTAAGACAGGAAATAAAAAAACCAATAAATGAATGAAAAGATATAATACAAAAATATATATAACATAATTTTGTGTTTTTATATGTATGCATTTATATGAAACATGTTCATGTATATATACACACATATTCAACTATATACAATTTTTAAAAATTGTATAGTAAAAGACATACTAAATAGATTCTAAAAATAAATAATATGTATAAAAAATAGCAGATGTGGTGTACATAAGCAGTAAACTTTATATATTTAGAAATCCTACTAATAAAAAAGCACAAGACAATGAAATAGAAAAATGGGCCAAAGTCTAAGTAGCAGAGATGCCCACATATTCTCCTGACAAGTCCAGAAAGCAGCGGTCCAATCAGGAACCAGATTCCCAGCCCTTGTCCCGCCCTCATCTAATTAATTCATACAGCTAGTTCTCACCGGGGGAGCGATTACTAGGGTCACAGAGGTTACACACAGACATTGTTTTTCCATCCGGTCTTTCCAAAATTCCGGGGAACAGGGCCACCAAGCAGAAGGAGCCCACATCCCTGAATCATCCGCTAGAAAGCTGCACACCAGTAGTAGGAAATTAACTTTTTTCCTTATGGTGCTGTTACATGAATGAAAAATTAAATTTTCTCATTTTACTCTCTGAAAGTTTGAGCCTTCTATTTTATTGAATTGCATGACTTAAAAAGTATAGAATATGACATAAAATTCACAGGAGTTAATAGCCCAATAGTCAATAAACTAGAACTTTAACTTCCCTAGAATTCGAGACAATGCAAATAAATACTGATAAACTGTTTTGAAGAGATCCATCAAATTTGCAAAAATTAAAAATACAATATAGAGAGCCATTAAAATACATAGAAATAGACACGACTGGTGGGAGTGTACAATGCTACAATCTTTGGGGGAAGTAATCTGACAATACTTATTAAAAGTGAAAATATATACTTGTTATACAGCATCATACAGAATGTCCATTTCATCTTGTTTTTCTTCTCAGAAGTGTGTAACTTGAATATAAAATGAAGCCTCTACAGTTAACTTCTAGTTTCATAAATCCTAAAAGCAAAGAAAAAAAGTTAAAAGGTATGATGAAGGGAAATATCAGGGAAATCGACATTTCCTATAAAATCTTGTACAATAACCTGGCTGGACTCCTTTGGCATCAGTGTCATAGGGAAAAATAGGTGGCAGGGTTTTTCTTCACTAAAAGACACCATGAGATACACAAATGACATACATTATGATAATTTAGATTGAATCCTGGCTAGGTCAAAACTGTAGTCTTCCTTAAGAAAATTGGGAGGAATCTGAAAAGTAGGAAATTTTGTGAAAGTAATCATATTAGCTATGGCAGTGGTTTTGTAGTTGTGTAGGAGCTGATCTGTTTCCAGAGAGGCATGCTAAAATATGTGAGGATAAACCACCAGGTCGTTAAACTGGTTGTCGTATAGTGCAGTGAACACGTTCATTGTCTACACTTGTAGAGAGATAAAACATATACATGTATTTTGCTAAGTAGTCTCATCTTTGTGAACCTATGCTTCAAAATAAATGCACAAGAATGAATGCGTAAGGGTGTCTATTGCCTCATTGTTTATTGTGACAATAAGCTAAAAACAATTGGAATGTCCATTAGTAGAAGAAGATAAAGAAGTTATGAAACATCTGTGCTATGGAATATTATATAGCAACTAAAAAGAATGAGATTTGTCTCCATTGACTTGGAGAGATCCACATGACATATCAAGTAAGAAAGAAGTTGTAGAATAAGGGTATAATGTGAAGCCACTTTCCCAATAGCTATAAAAACAAATCATACCTTCTCCTATCTGATTAACTATCATCTATCCACTACCTACCCACCTATTTACCATCCATCTACACAATTATATATCATCCATATATATACATACGCTATAGTCCATGAACATTAGTTGAAGGAGTCGATGTTTAAGCTTTTTTCTTTAAACATCTGTGCATCTTTTCATTTATTACAATTAGTATAAATTACAGCTGAATTCCTAAAAACCTTACAACACAAAGGGTGCTTGTGACACCCTTTTGTGTCTCCAGCATTGCTATGGATTTGTTCTTTTTTTACGTGCTTTCTTATCATTGCAATGTGACTTTGGAAGAGAGGGGAAGTGCACGCCTGCTTCCCTCTCATGTTAATGCTGGCATCTCCACTGCTTTCAACTTCTCCACTGACACAGGTTCTTCTCCCTGCACACACCCATCTGCCCACACAGTTTCTAGCAAAAAGTAGCGAATGTGAGAAGCCGTTCAGGCAGTGCAGTGCGGAGTGAACACCTGTGTGGAAAGAGGGATGCTCTGAGACAGGTGCTCGTCTTCAAAATTCCTCTGCTCACTTGAAAGAGATGCATTTGGTAGAAAAGTATTTCAAACTGGCCTGATAACTCACAGACCTTCTGTTGGCGATTTACAGAGATCTTTGCTCTTTCTGTCTAAGCACAAACCAGGAGCCACTGAAAGATGAGCCTACTTTCTAGCTGGCACTTGCTGCCTTGGTTTAAGCTTCAGGGGCAGATTTAGAGCAAGCAGCAGTGTGAAGGGGATTCTCCACCCCAATCACCTGCCAGAGAACAGACCGAGCACCTGCAGGCAGCACACCTGGCACAGGTAAGCAGGTAGGCCCTGCCCTGCAAGTGTGTAGAAACCGCCTTCCGAAAGTGACTTATGAGAGAACAGAAAAGTCCCCTGGGTTGGCAACTGCTCAAGAAGGCAAGGGAAATTTCTCTGAGTACAAGTGGAGAATTCGTTGCTGGAAACTGCTGCAAGCTCAGACAGGAAGCTCTGGGCATCATCGTGGCCAGCACCCTATTCTCCATCAAAGTGAGGGTCATTTCCAGGGTCATCAGTTGGAGAGAGCTCTACTTCTGTGGAAGTCATCTTGTCGTAAGAGTACGCTGTCCTCAAGTCAGGATTCACAAATGATTAAAAGTGCCCAGCTCATACAAAAGGGACTTGGAAAGACTTTTGTCTTTTTCCAAGGTCCACTTTTGTCATCAGGACATTCAGCCTGACCGCTTGCCCTCAATGCACCGTAAAAATGAAATGAGATGAAGGGTAGCTGTACAAACACCAGAGAGGCCCATTTAAGAGCCAGGATGGACAGCGCTGCCGGGAGGTAGGTGACCATTCCCTCTTGCACTCATCCTGCGCTTCTGGGCGGCCCCAGGACTGCTCTGCTCTGCCCGACAGGGTGCAGCATCTGCCCCAGAAGCCCTCTGCTTGAGCAGCATATTCCTGAGTGTCCCTGGCCCCTGCGGTTGCCCTCCCAGAATCTTAGATTTCCCATCATCATTCCCACTTGTTCCCAGAAGGGACTTGGATCCAGATGGTTGAACCTGAAGTATCTGTGGGCTATGTTGCCTGCACCTGATATATCTGAGTTAGGCTCTGAGCTTTGAAACTCTAGACTGACTTGTGGTCATGGCCCTGTCCATCACTTGCAATGCCCTGGACTTGTCTTTTACTCATATAACAGGTGCCCGTGTAGACCAACTTCTATTTTGTAGCTCTTTCATAGTACAGGATGTTCATCACAGGAACACCTCACACTAAGGTATAGATGGTGCAAGTTGGGAGAAAATCCCAGAGATAGTGGGGCAGCGTTCTACAGTCTAAGTTACTGCTACTTCCTCCATGACCAGAATACAAGGATTTACAAGTCAAGGGTCGAGGGTGGACTTGGCTCCTATTATTACTAAGCCCACTTATGGAATATCTTCTTCTCACCCTAATAACTCTGAGGGTACAGTTCTTAGTTAACATCAAATGGATGTTTCTGCCAAGGGACACAACAGTTCCATCACCTTGAGTTGGGACTTCAGCATGGACATTTTGGGTTTTCATGACACTGAACTGATAGGAAAAGAAGGATTTACTCCACTGAGTAAGAAAATTGATCCTGATTTCCAGGCAGAAAATAAATTACAATTACACTTTTGGAGGAGGAAGGACTGTTTTTGGAACCTAAAAGATGCTCTGAAAACTCTTAGTACTATCAAGCCCAATAATACAGAGTTGATGAAAAAATAGAGTAATCTTAGAAAAGTAGAACTGTAGAAAGTTCAGTTTCTTTAAGACAGAAAGTAAAAGAAACAAAGCAAGAATCCCTGGCCAACTGAAGACTGACTGGCTCTCAGAGGGTGGGATGTAGACTGAGTGAAGACTTAACAAAAACTATTGTGCTTCTTTCTAGAAATGATTGTAACAGCTATGCCTTGTCTTCCTGACTTGTTACTACACTGTTTTATAGAGGGTTTCTTACTGATGGTTAATGTTATTTTATTTACTTATTTTTGTGGTGCTGGGGATCAAAACAGGGCCTTATGCATGTAATAGCTGACTTTATAATTTAGTCTCTGGGGTACAGAAACTCCAATGATATTTTGATGAAACACAGAAGAATTACTAATCTGAAATGGCACAGAGGACTCCACATCTTACTTTATAGAGGAGAAAGCAAGGGTGCCACCATTTGTAGGGTTGATGACTGCATCTTAGAGTGCAAAAGCAAGTTGCTGTTGTGTGAAATTTCAAATCAGAGTAGAAAGTTGTGTATGGACATTGGCCAAAGGGATGGGTATTAACCTGTTGTCTGTTAGTTCTAGAACCTTTCTTCTGTATTCTTCTCTTTGCAGCTGACACTCTGCACACTACATTTCCCAATCTCTTTGGTAGCTTCCTATTGCACCAGTTAGCTAAAAGCATGGGAGGGGAGCTGGCAGGTGGAACTGAGTGCAGAAGGGATGTCCTTCCTTTCTCTGGTTTTGGTCAGCATTGCTTCTTCATGCTCCAGCCTCCACAGGTCTGAATACTGGCTGCATGTTCTTGCAGGGGTCCAAGCAAAAGCCCCTCCCTTGGGAAGGGGCTTTGGGAAGCCCCTCCCAGCTGAGGGTTCGGCAACATCACCTCTTCCATTTTATTCTACTGTCTGCTTCTGCAGTTAGTTTCTAGGTTTCTGTAGAATCTATATTTTGTTCTTTTACCTTCCAACATCTGTGTAACTAATTTTAAGTATAGTAAATCCTCTCTAGATTATATAGTATGATATCTGTTTTCCTAACTGGACTTCACTTGTTACAATTCTCTGCCCCACTGTAGCAGACATGCCTATCTAGCATCTGTCTATCTATCTATCTATCTATCTATCTATCTATCTATCATCTATTATATATCTACCATCTATCTTATTCTAGTATAATTAGCAAGAAGAGAAAGCCAGATTGTTTTGTACAAAATTTCCTGAGTGAGATCAGAGATAGCTTTCCTTAGAATTCCAAAAAGACCAAGTTTTCCTTTTCCTCTTCTCTTTTCATTTCTTTGTCCATTCATGTAGACATCCCCTCTCTCACCATCCCCTTCTTCCAAATCTGTATTCTTTTCCTACTAATTATTTCTCATTACCTCTGGGAAGTTGAGTCCAGGTCAGTTAACCATTAAGTCCAGAGCTGGGGTCTTTGCAAAGAAGGGATGACTAACAGGAGCCAACTGACGGCAGAAGAAGGCATTCAGTAGGTCCAGGCAGGTGCACCACCAGGCTGTGAGTGGCAGATGACTGAGGCAACATATAAAGAGGGCAATCATAGTGGCACTGGCAGCTCAGAAATCTTGAACTGGCTTTACAGGCAGGAGAGGTGTATTTCAGCTGTTTGACAATCTGGAAACATTTTGCAGTTTTGAAACCTGGATGTGTGGTTGAATTTCTAGCTGAGTCTCTCATGGCATGGGATACTGTTTGATGCAGGTGGGGGTGGCCCCGGAATGGAGTTTCACAATGAGAGGCAGGTGGTCAATAGCTCAGTCTCAGGGCCCAGGGGACAGTGACAGAACTGTGGAGCTGGAAGGGACAGAGAAACAGCTGTCTCAGAGCAGGCAAACCTGATGTCAGAACTTCCCTGAAAATAGTGGGAAGTTCGCAAATCCTTGTGGCAATTGAGTAACAGTCCAAAAACGTGCAGGAGTTGAGAACCTCAGAATGTAAGGTAATGACTGTGTTGTTGATGGTACAAAGATCTTGCCCGAAATGATTAACAGTCTATCAGGATCTCAAGCTGCTGGGTGGCTGGGTGCCTGTTTGTCTTCCTGTGACATCTGACAGCAGTGGGGATCATGGTGAGAAGGCATGGTTGACGGCCTGGCCCTGAGGTGACTGTAGTCTATGCCTCCGGGAGGAGAGTTTTCAGAACTTCAGGATAGTGGTTATCCATCTCAGGCTGAGGCAGGCATCATCTTCTTCTCAGGGAAAAGTCAAAGTTGAAGATGCAGGGTTAAATGAGAGGGAGGCTGACTGGCTTGGTGTGAAGGCGATGTCCTCCCAGGCTGCAAGTTTGTACCTGGCAGAAGGGGTGAGAAGCAAGAGTCCCAGTCGCCCCAGTGATGGTAACTTTCTGACAGAGGGAACTTTTGAAGGCAGAGACTTCTGTACCACTGTCTACCAGGAAAGCATAGGTTTGCTCCTGACTTTTCTAATGACCATGGGCGCTTGGGGGCCCAATTTGATAGAGCTCAGTCTGTCCTATCTATTTGGGCCTGACAGGGAACAACTTATTTGTCAGGGCTTATTTTTCCTCATTTAAAATGTGGAAATCAGAAGGGACTGTTGACAATAACCTCAGGTGGGCATTAGCTAAGGCCGTTTGGTCAGGATAGGTGCACCTGGGAGGAGGGCTGTGTAGCCAAATGCAGGCAATGGCTTCCTGGAACCAGTTCAGTTGGCTGGAAGTAGATGAATGGAGAGCAGGGGGTGATGCTATAGGTGTTGGCAGCAACTGCAGATGCCAGTGAGGGTGCCAGGGTGAAATTCTCAGGAAGAATGGGCTTCTTTTTAACTCCATAAAAGCCCTCTATCCTGCAGTCAGGGACCATGAGTTTTAACTAATTAGTTCCCATCTCTGACTTCCTATGTGAATGTTGTGTGTCCTTGAACAATGGTGCAACAAACAACAGGTGGGTGACCCTCAAAGACAGACCATCCAGATGCCTGCCTGGCCTCACCCCTCACGGGGACTTAGGTGCGACTCAGCTAAGGAGGGTGCGAGGCCTCCATTATGCCGTATGTCGACCGCCGTGGAACCGCAGGTGAGGCCCAGTCAGCCACCAGGACCAGTGCGCTCCAGTCTCGGTGCTCAGACGGAGCAGCCTGTTGCTTCCTCTGTTTGTTCCATTCGCTCACACATCCATCCAGCAGGCACTCGGCGGTTAAACATCCCAACACCCTGCCCTTGAAGGTGGTCCTGACTAATGGGAGTTCATTAGACTCCCCGTTCCACCTGAGCAGAGAAGGACTGGCAGACTAAGTTGGTTTCTCCAAGGGTCTTACTGGAATCAGGCAGGCAGGCAGGTAGACAAGACAGACAGATTGCATAGAGTGCATCCTCCTCCCTTTGGTGTCCAAGGTGAGCCGCTCAAGCAGGGAGCCAGGAATCCTCCTCCAGAACTCTGAGGAGACTCCAGAAATCTCAAGGGTGCACCTTCCTGTAGAGACATGGAGAGGTCCTTGCTCCATCTACGAGGGCCATGAATGATGACAAAGAGGTCAGCGTGGCTAATCTTCCTGACTGAGACACTAGATGCAACTGCAAGCAGAAACACCGAAACAACACCCAGGATTTGGAGGCAGATTTATTTATGTCAATGGGCACTGATAAGGATCATTCCCACAATATCAGGCACTGCTCTCTGGTGGCCTAGGGCTTATATGAGATAAGCAAGCAGGAAGTGCAGAGGCACAATAGCTTTTCAGTTGGGGACTGGTTTATATAGTGTGCATCATGGTGACAAGCTTTGCATCACAGTGACCAGCTGTTTCTGAGAGATAGAAGCAACCAGAACTGGAATAGGAACTGTCACCTGGACAACTAAGAAACTTAAGTATACCAGCTGAGGGGGCATTTTCTGTTATACTCAATCACCTTATCTTTGACAAAGGTGTCAAACACATTCACTGGAAGAAAGATAGCCTCTTTAATAAATGGTGCTTGAAAAACTGGCTTTCCACATGGCAATGACTAAAATTAGATCCATATCTTTCACCGTGCACTAAACTAAGATTGAAATGGATCAGAGAATTAAATATTAAAACAAAAACGTTAAATCTGCTGGAAGGTGGAATAGATAGAACTCTTGAAAACATTGGTTTAGGCAAAGAGAGTATGAAAAAGAAAACAATCGCCCAGGAACTATCACAAAGAATCAACAGCTGGGACTCACTAAAAAAGCTTTTGCACAGGAAGAGAAACCACCAACAGAGTGAAGAGACAATCCACAGTGTGGGAAAATTTTTTGCCAGCTGTTCCTCAAAGGACTACTACCTAGAATACACAAAGAACTCCTATCAAGAATACACAAAGAACTAAAAAAAAATCAGACCTCCCAAATTCAAAGACCCAATCCAAAAATGGGCATCTGAGATGAATACACACTTCTCAGATGAAGAAGTACAAACAGCCAACAAAGATATGGAAAAATGTTCAATGTCACTGGTCATTTGAGAGATGCAAATTAAAATAATCCTGAGATTCCATCTCACCCCAGAAAGAGTGGCTGTCATCAAGAAATCAACCAGTAACAAATGCTGGAGGGGCTGTGGGGAAAAAGGAACCTTTTTTACTGTTGGTGGGAGTATAGACTGATGCAACCACTGTGGAAATCAGTGGGGGAGATTCCTCAAAAAACCAGAACTAGAGGTTCCATTTGACCCAGCTGTTCCCCTTCTTGGGATTTTCTGAAAGAATTAAAAGCATCATAGGACAATGATATATGCACACTCATGTTTATAGCAGCACAATTTGTGATAGCCAAATCTTGGAAACCTAAATGCCCAACTGGTGAGTAGATAAATAAGATGTGGTTTTTTTTTTAATGCCCAAAGAAGGATAAGCTCAAGACATTCCTAGGTAAGTGGATGTACCTTGAGACCATACTCTAAAGTGAAATAAATCAGACACACAGGTGTAAATACTGAGTTGTTTGTCTGGTGTGAGAAACTGAAAGTGTAAATGAGGACCAAAATGTATAATAGGTATTGTGAAATAGGAGGAAAATGTTCAAATGGGGAGGGAAACAGGGGAGGAGGGAGGAGGAAAGGAAAAAAGGGAAAAGTAAAAAAAAGATAAAAGAAGGAAATAATAAAACAAAGTTTATGTAAATGGGGAGGGGAGGAGGGGTTGAAGGGAGGGTAGGGAATTGGAACAAAAAGGAGACAAGTTATACCATGTACAGGTACAAATTCTCTATGATGAATGCATTCATTATGTATATCTAAAATGTACCAATAAAATCTGACTGGAAAAGAACAAACAAACAAACAAAACCACTCTCGAAGATACAAAACCTTTTGTGCTCCAAGAAACCCAGCAAAACGTGACTGTACAACAACCCATGGTCACTGTGGGAAGGTTAAAGTGTTCTCCCTGACCAAGACTGCCTGTGTCTCCAATCACACTGTCTGAAATTCTCAGAAGACACCAGCTAAACACTGTTTAGCTGCTTTTTAAAAAACAGGTAGTATAAGAATTAGAAAAAAATAGATGGCTCTTTAGTAAGATAGATCAGATGCAAACACTCCATCACACTTGACCTTGAGCTTTCTTTTCCTGGTGACACCAAGAAGAGAGATGGTGACCTGAATGTGGGTGGAAATCAAGGGATTTCTTTTTCTGTTGCACACACTAAGGTGAGTCAGGGTGGTTTTGCTATAAGTAACAGACACTCCAACTCCTAATGACCTAAATAACCCAGCGATTCTACTCTGAGGTATACATCCAGGAGACAGGAACAAATATGACCATACAAAAACTTGTACATGAATGCATATAGCAGCATTTCTCATGACAGACAGAAAGTGGAAATCATTAAAAGTCTACCATCTAATGAGTAGCAAAACGCACATAGGAATATAAAATAGAAGAAGTGCTGATACATGCTACAATACTGACAAAACTTGAAAACCTTAGGCCAAGAGAAGAAATCAACTCACAAATTTTAATTTATTACATGATTCCAGTTTGAAATATTAACAGTAAGAGGGCAGGGGAGATAGGTCAGCGGCATAAGTGCCTGCCTGGCAAGCGCAAGGTCCTGAATTTGAGTCTTGGTACCAAAAAAACAAAAAACAAAAAACAAATATTCACACCAAGAAATTAGGGACAGGAATCTGTCCCTATGGAGTGGATGAGAGTGAATGAGAAGGTTGGGGAAGAGTAGATAAAGTGTACGTGATGTTTCATTTAGAGGGGGTAAGAGTATCCTCAAATGACTTGTGGAGGTGGTCACACAAATCTGTCAATATTGTAAAAATCACTCTATGGTATACTTGTAATAAATAAATTATATAGTATGTGATCTTTTAAAATACAGTGGTCTCCAAATATCCTTACTTGAATGACAGAGGCATTGATTTCTTCAGCAACAGCAAATCTAGATGAGATCAGTTTAGCAGTTGTTGAATTCAGCAGTCTGTCACTGAGGACCTCAGCTCTCCTCATCTGCTGACTCTCCTTCCTCAGCTAGCTGGTCTCATGATTCTGTGGCAGTGGCCATAGCTTCAGACATTCTGGAGGCAGAAAAGGGAGAGCTCCTTTATTATATCCTTTTATTTTAGGAAGAAAAGCTTTCCCTGGGAGCCCTCATGCTAACCACCCTCATATCTTCCTGACGAAGACTGGGGTCCTCCCAACACTAAACCAGGCCCCAGCAAGGGCTGCAGCCACCATGTCTGGTTCAGAGCAATCAAGTTGAACTGAGAGTCCTCATGGGGAGAGGCTGAACACTGGAATTTAACCATGGCTCTATCAGTGTGAAAGAAGATGAGCATGGGAACCATGCTGGCAGCTGCCCCACTGCAGAAAGAGTCGAGAATTTTCTTGCAGGAAGAATGGCATCAGAGTACACTTTGAATTTGTACCTACCTCTATCATGTATCTAACTACTCACCTACCCACTTACATACATGTTTCGTCATCTATCTCCTTACCTACCCACCTATCTATGTACATGTACACATGCATCTACACACACACACACATACACGCACAGAGGTCTAAAATGTTTTTAAATAAGTGGTGTGGGATTTACCTCTTATTTTAATTGCAGAGATTGACATTTTCGTCAAGTATCCCCAGGGACACTTGGGAGGATTAGGGTGAGTGTTCCTGGCGGGAAGCTGGGCCAGCCGGCACTCTGTAGGCCTTGGAGAGACAGTTTGGAGCTGTGCAGTTTTTTCTACCCTTTGTTCTGGTGGAAGTGCTGGCTACCAGGAGCAGGCCAACAGGAGGGAGGAGCTGGCTGGGGTCGTGTCGGAGCGAGGGCACACCCTTGATCTTGGCATTGCCCGACTCTCTAAAGTTTCCAGTCCCGATCTTGCCTTTGCCAACATTGGCAAACGGTACGTGCAAGCCGCCCTGGTCACATGTGGTTGTGTTTAACTCTATAGAACTTTGAACCAACCTCAAGCTGCGCCAGTGAAGAGATCAAAGTCAATAAAGTGAATGTATTTTATAAGTGGTGAACTTTTGTGAAAAAACAAAGTTCATTTCAGCTTCGGCCAAGGGGAGCGTTGTGTTTTGACTGATGCATAGAACAAACAAAAGAAGGTTGTTTCTCCTGTGTGTTATTTGGAGTTTTTTTTCTCAAGATTGTTTATTACAGCCCATACTTTAAAATAAACACAGAAAACTCTCGTGTTCTTTCTGTAAACACGTTTGAGTGCTTTGAAGCCAAGGATAATGAATATGATAACAGATCACTGTTTATCCTCTCCTGGGTTCCGTGTTTAGTTAGCTGTGTCTTGAAGTCTTTTAACCTCTTTCACCCTGGAGAGAGATTTTCAGAATTGACTGTTAGATCAAGAGAGAGGAGAAGGCCTCAGGAATTAGCATCTATGCTGATTCAAATGTCTCCACAACCCCGGTCCTTTCCCCAGAGGGCTCTTTTTTCCTGTCCCCACACCCCGAGTCCTCCCACCTGCGGGACACGCTGGGCTCCTTTCTGGCCTGTCTGCCCAGTGATGTGCTAGTAAACCTTGAAACTTTGGCACTGAGGGTCACGAGCCCTAATTGATTAGCACTTGCTGATAGCTGGGGTCAATATCAAGCTACCCACCACCCACCGGGGTGCACAGAGCCGGATGCAGAGCTGGCCCAGGTGGGGCTGAAGTCACCCCCACATCACGGCCTCCATCCCTGCCCTCCTTGGCCAACTTTTCCCTCCTGGGGCTGGCAGTTAGCAGACAACTTCACTTCAGTAAATATTTACAAGTGGCAGTTTCCCCTGCTCTGGGGAAACTTTCCTTCTTTTTCTTTTTTTTTAGGGTCCCCTCACCTGGCTCTGTAAAGATACCAGCTCGCATTTTCTTTGCTCCCCACCAGGCGGTGGGCCGTGGGGCTATTTCGGTCACTTCCTTTGGACAGTTCCTTGAATTGTTCGGATGGCATTGTATGATTCACAGAGCCCGACTTCCTTTCTCCCCAGGCAGCTGGGAAAGTCAGGCTCCCTTTATATTTTCCTTTGTTAACTGATGTATCCTGAAGTCATGCCCGGCTGGGCAGGGCTGTGAGCCTGGGCCTACGGTGTTCTCCTCTTGTGTGTCAGAGACGCTCTTTGGTGCATCTTGGCAGGAGGCTCGGTTGTTGGGGTGATGAGGAGCTTAGCCCCAAGATAGCTTCCAGGATTCAAGGTCCAGGAGGGTGAGTAGGGCACCCAGCTTTGCCATAGTGCTGGAGGAAGCCCCCTATTCAAGATGATGGGAGTTTTGTCCAAGCACATAAACATGATGTTTTAGAAGATGGAAGTTTAAAGAGTGCCTCACCAAGAGGCAGGAAACTGTCATTCCCAGGACATTTATGGGGCCGAGCAGCCCCTGCAGACCCAGGCGGGGCCGGAAGGGTGGGATCCCGCCCAGCAGCCTGATGTCTAGGGGCCTCATCTTTCCAGGACTGACTCAAATGGGCCCAAACCCTTCAGAGAAAACGGCCTTAGAAATTATAGGCAGCTTTGCTTTATTATTATTGTGTGGACCCAGATATCCCGCAGCTCTCCTGCTGAGGCGAAAAGTGGAGTGAGAGGTGAGCAGGAGAAGCCCCGGGCTTCCTCCCGACCTGCCACCCTGTCGCTGCTTCTGCACCTCGCTCCTGCTTGCACCCGCGTAGCCAGAAGGAGAGGGAGAGAGCCCGCACAAGTTAGGACGATGGTTTCATCTTGGTCTTGTCTCCCCTTGCTGCCTTCATCAATAGCATTTTTATTCCTGATACTGGCAATAACAATGCTGCAAAGAATCATCGTTGACATTTTACAATAGATCAACTATTGTGCAAATCACCCCGTACCTCTCACCTTGTGTGCCTTCTACGTTAACCCAGCGGATTATGTATTTCATTGTTCTATACCCGGGGAGACTGAGTTTCAGAGACAGTGATTAATCTGCTCTGGGTTACATCATTGATAAGTAACTGAGCTGATGCCTGAGCCAGGTCTATCTGTTTTCAAGGGCTTCCAAACTGCCTCACTGCACCTCAGTGTGCAGTGGGGTGAGCTGAGATGCCTGGTCCTGATCATGTCCCAGGAACTAGACCAGGTCCTAACTTTCGTAAAGGTTCAGCCCAACGAGGGCTCTGAGAGGAGGAACAGAAGAACCTCCTCCACCCCCAACCCAGCAGCACCCCGGGCCTGTAAGCTTCCCATGACTGCAGCTTGCTGTGCTTAGCAGCCGCTGGGGGTTGAAGTAGCACCCGTCCCACTACTCCACTGCTCTCCTGCTCTCGGGTTGGACAGTCCTTACTGCTGACTCGCCTTCGTCCCTCTGACCCATCCTTTGGTGCACGGCCCAGCCTGGCTTTCCATTTCACTGTGGACTGTGAGCCCAGGCCTGTGCCTCAGTGGCACGCAAGAGAGTCACAGCTAAGTCTGGCTTTTCCCCGTGACCTGGCTCATCACCAGGTCAGTGCGGGGGAGGAAGGGCCGGGACTCTTAGAGGCCTACTCACGTTGCTGCTTCCTCCCGTGACTTACTAGTGTGTTTGCTGTTTTGTTTTTGAAAGGGCTCTTGCTAATTTGCCGAGGCTAGCCTCGAACTAGCTCCAACCCACGACCCTGCTGCCTCAGCCTGCAGAGTTGCTGGGACTGCATGCGCAGACCGCCGAGCCCATCTGGCTTCCCCCATGAGTAGAGACAGAGACCTTGACTCTACCTCCTCCCCTTCCTCCATCCCGGCGTTTCTCATTCATCAGCGGGACTGTGATTCCTCCTCCTCATGGTGGCAGCAAAAATCCAGCCATGCCAAATCAGCGGCACCCACTGACCACAGTTCAGTAATCATCAAGGTCAGCAACTTCCCACCTAGAAGAAGACACAGGGATCGAACCGGGTCTGTGTGTGGTCCAGCTGACTACCTGTGACTTGGGGAAAACTGCTGCCCTCTCTGTGCTGCAGTTTTCTTCCGTGTATAATAGAGATAATAATAGAACTTACCCCAGCTGATTGTGCTGAGGATTAAATGAGCTAACATATGCGAATTGCTTAGAATAATGCCTGGCACGGGGTGGCCCTCATATGTTAGCTGTTCACATCACCATCCACGGAAGCTTTCCTTCTGCGCATTCTTTGTGGTCACTAGGCAATGGATGGTCAGATCACTGACCCAAAATAAATCAACCTTGTCCTGTTAGTTCTCATCGCATAGTAACCAATCAGACTCTTAGAACGGCACTTAGCTCACTTAGCTCCCACTGACGCTTAATTCCAGGTGAACCAGCTTTTCCATATGGTGTCCAAGGATCTGAGCTCCAACAGGGAACAGGCACTTGTAGCAGATTGAATTCTACCTAAAACTCCCTGTGTATCTTTGGATAAATTGACATCCTCTACCCACCCACAATTACATTCAGGTGGCCTAGACTTTTTAATGACCTATATGTATAGGTCATTAAATAGATATTAAAAATTAGAAAGAATAGTCCTTCCTTACAACAATCTGGAATGTGGACCAAAAATAACCCGGTAGACTCCAAAGCCAGGACTTAGCGAGGTACAATAAGTAACCACTGAGCTCTTGCATGATAACCCAAGTGGGGCTTTGAGGCCCCAGGTGGTGACATGCTGAGGCACCTGCGGCTGGCGCTGTCTTGTCTTTGCTGCCTGGGCTGCCGGCCTGCATGCAGCAAGGGGGCGCCCAGAACCCAGGCGGCCGTCCTGGGCTGTGCCCAGTGGCTCTGACTCAGGAAAGCCCAGGGCGGAGCAGGCTGTCCGCGGCCCCAGCACGCGCAAGCCCCTCACTGCGGCCTACTGAAGCCTGCGCTCAGGTGCTGCTGGGGAGCTCTCCGGGGAGCTGACTCAGTAAGCGGCTCCCTCACTGGGAGGAAAGCAGTCCCTGTCCTGTGAAGAGAGCAACTAGTGATACTCCTCCGCAGCCACCAGCCCCTCCTCTCAGCCCGGGAAAAATGAAGATTTTCTTGTGGCCTGTGCTTGCCGAGGACCACCTGCACCCAGGCCACAGCCCCTTTCTGTGCGTGGGGCCCTGGGGGGTGACTTGCCAGCAGGCTGTGTGCTGTGCAGTCAGGGGAGGGTCTTGGGGTTCTGAGCGCAGGCGGGGTGGAGGCGTCACTTTCCCGTCATGCCCCTCGGGGGCTCGCATCCGTGCCTCTGATCTGCTCTCTTTACCAGCAGGTAAATACTACCGCACACCACGAGGCTGTGAAGGGCAGTGAGAAGCGATACGGGAATACGCTGAAAACGGGTGGAGGAAAAGCACTAAACACAATGACTGCAGGCTGACAACGGGAACGTGGGGATTTGGAAGGGGAGGGTGGCTGCAGTGTGACGCTCCCAGGGAGTTTGTGCGTTCCTGGTATTCGGAGGTGGAGCTCTGGGGAAGCAGTGAGGATCCGGTGAGGTCCCAGGGTTGGCCGATCGTGACGTTAGTGGCTTTTCCGGGAGAAAGGGACCCAGCGTGCTCACTTGCTCTCTTTTGCCGTGGGACAGGACGCAGCACGAGGCCTTCGGGGGCCGCCACTCGGGCGCTGACACCCTGCTCTTGGACTTTCCAGACCGTGAGCCAAAAGCACTCTGTTTGCTACAGATCACTTGGTCTCAGATTTTGTTAAAGAAATAGAAAACACAGGCATCAGGGTCCATCAGTCCAACCCAGGAGAAACCGAGACTTGGAAGTTACCCAGCACCCGAGGGTGTTCCCTGGGACGCTGAGGTGGGTTTGTGGACTCGGGAGGAAGGCTGCTGTGCTCCTCTCCTCTCCTCAACCGCTCCTAGGTTTGGAGCCCAAGGCGAGCTGCTCCACAAAGCTGTGGCCCTAACACCCAGCTCTTCTTCTTCCTGACTTTCTTTCTCCTGCTCAGCGTTCTGGCCCCAGACGGGAGCTCAGGGCTGTCGTTTTCCTCCCAGGGCGGCCTCCTCCTGGGGAGAGTCTGAGGTGCAACCGAGGCGCTATTCTCCTGACATAATGGTGTCTTGAGAGAGAAAAAGGAAATGAATGTTAAGTATGGGATTTCAGGCATCAGCAGGGCAGGAGGGAAGGCAGGGCTTTTGTAACACGCACATGTGTGTGCGCACACACACACATACACACACACATACACACACACATACACACACACATACATACACACACACACACACACCAAGCCTCAGCTCTCCAAGGGCACAGAGTACACAGATCTACACCGCTCTCTGGAAAGGCCTGTGCTGGCTCTTTTTTGGGAGAAGACAAGGACGTTGAAGGCCCCTCTGCCCTTCGTCCCTCCCCGCCTCTGCCTTCGTCCCTCCCCGCCTCCAGCCTGGTGCACGGTCTTCCAAGCTAAATTAACGTCTAATGAGCTTCTGTCTTCACCCAGCAGCCCCTCGCAGGTGGCTGACCTGGGCAGATGCAAAGGGCAGCGGCTTCCTCCGTGCTGAGGGCACAGCACTCACCGGGGCTCCCTGCCCCGAGCGCTGGCCCCAGGGCAGATGACGTTTACAGCCTGGCAGAGCGCGCTAGGCTGAGCCCTGGGCACCGTGGGGCAGCTGAGCCCACCGCCTCAGCCTGCGGCCTGCGAGCCGGCATTCCTGAGTCAGAGAGCATCCAGGCTGGTGTCGGCTTCCCCCACCTTGGCTCAGGACCGCTCTGTTTGCTCGGGAAGGGACTGTCTTCCCAACTGCCTCCTGAGTCAAAACATTCCACTCCTGTCTCCCTCTCCGCAGTCCGGCCCTGCCAGGATTCCTGTCTGAATTCCTCTTCATTAATAGCGATGGGCTCTACACCCGGAAGTTCCCGAGCGTTCATTTCAATGGATAATGATTGTTTTTGCAGGAGGGGCCCCGATGGTTTTTCCGTTTCTGTTTCCATAATGTGTACCGAAATCCACACTTCATTGAAAGCAGATGGTGAGAGCGTCCTTCGACGTGCAAGAGGATACTCGGGCAGGGGCGCCTCGAGTCTGCCTGCCCCCCGGGCAGCTGTGGCCTGGGTGCAGCAGTGCGAGGGCTGAAGGTGAGGGAAAGAAGCGGGACACCTGGGTGACGGAAAGCAGAAACAGTGGGCCTGAAGTGTGTGTGTGAGAGAGTCAAAGAGAAGGAAAGCAGAAAGCCAGTGGAAGAGACGGAGTCAGTCTCTCCAAGTCTCATTCCCACGTCTGGAGTCTGACAGTGTCAAATTCTTGGGAAAGTAGTGTATGAGAAGCAGCCGCCCCTGCAGAGGAAATTGGTGCTAAAGTCTCAGCTTCAGAGCCCCAGGCCTGACCCTTCTGCTCATCCGCCTCCGAGGCTGTAATGAAAAGCATATTCTCCACTGTATCTTTCCCAAGAACATAAAATTGACTTTTCTGTCTCCAAAAAAGGCAAAGAGAGGGCTTGCTGCTTCCCAGGCTGCCTGACAAACAACCGTCACCCCCAAGCCTGGTGTGACAAGCAAGAAGCCCCGGCCAGGGCCCGGGCCAGCACCGTCCTGCATGGCCCAGAGGTTCCATGGGACGGCGACGAGCCCCTCGGCTCCAAACCTCCGGAATGCACACCTGGGCTCTGCTTATGCTATGGACTCATGGATGACTGTTGCCCATCAAAACCACTACCCTGGTGGTCGTGCTGGATGGAAGTGGCGAACACCCAGCTTCCTGTGATGGATTAGAGCTGGATGCCCCCCAACAGCCTTACGTGTTCAGAGGTGGGGGTTTGGAGGTGACTGCATCACGGGGGTGCTATGCTCACCAGGGGATTCATCCACTAAGGAGTTTAGGGCCGAATGTGCTGTTAGGAGGTGGAGTCTAGAAAGCTGTGTCTCCCCCGGCTCCTCTCTGCCCTCTCTGCTTCCTGCCCGCCACGACATGAGCAGCTTCCCTTCCCCAGACCCTGCCCCCAGGCCCTTCCTGTCCGAGAGCCAGCTCGCTCTCTATGGCCTGATCCTCTACCAACCGCGAGCCAGAACAATCCTCTGTTCCCTTAAGCTCCTTTGGGTATTTGTCCCAGGAACAAGAAAGGAGCTAAGACACTCCCTGAGGCAGTGAGTGAACACGCAGGGCCTCGGTGCTCGCCCCAAACCTCAGCGTGGCTGTTCCATGGGGTGGGGACCCCACCTGCAGGTTGAGGATCCCAGCTGGAGGTTGGACTCTACTGTCCAGGGATAATCTGATCCAATCTGGCGCCTCTTCCTCAAACATTTTTTCTGTTTTTAGTGTGGGACTAAGGTGTCTCTCACAAAATAAAAACTCATCTAAGGAACGAGAGTCTACCTGCCAAGGAACCAGACTCATTGCCAAAGGCCGGGAGAGGGCAGAGGTGACTTGAACGGTGAGGGTGTGAGCTCAGCCTGTTGTTGATCTGTCAGTCAGTTTGCTGGATCCAGCTCCCTGTGGGCTATGGTCAAGTCCCCCTGGGAGAGGAGCCTGATACGCCTGGACCAGGCTGTGTCCAGTGAACTGCGCCCAGGCTAACGGAATCCAGCAGAGAGGAGAGACGATCCGGCCACCCAGGAGGCAGGACAGAGCAGACATGGCCTGGAAGTGGTCTCCAGCGCATCTGTAGGACCTGGGAGGGAGCTCCGGAAGGGCAGAAGCACAGCTTGGCAGGGAAGTGGGGTGGAGGCCGGGGGACGGAGGCTGGGGCGGGGAACCGGCCGCACACTGTGCAATACAGCAACTCTGTAGATAAGAGAAGCAACCGCGCTCTCACACTGCTCTTAGGCGGAGGGGGAGTTCAGCTGCTGGACAGCTTAGGAAAAATAGATTTTGAGGTTGCTGGATAGATTGGTGAGGTTACTGAAACTTTCTGGAAGTCTTCAAAAGGCTGAGTGGATGGAGGCCCCCAAAGCAACCCAGGCACTGTAGTAGATCAGCGTACACGGCACTCCCAGCGTTCCCACCTTTCAGACGGCCTTGGCGGGTGCCCCACGGCACAGCACACCCTGTCCTGTTAGGACCAGTTACTAATCTGGTTCGATCCCCCCTCACTCAGGAAATCCAAGCAGACAGCAGCAGCTCCACCCTTTCGGGGGTCTGGGGTGAATGAAAATCCAGACACCGAAGAGCGCTGAGCTTCGGTGAGCAGATGTGCTCTCAAGATTGCTGAAGGCCTCCTTGACTTCTTGCCTGTCATTCTGATTTGATTTTTTAAAACATGTCTTTTTTATGCTATTAGCTCTCTACAAAACTCCCCAACTCACCACAGGGCCTGACGTGAGGTGCTGATACCCTGGGCATGGGCCTGAGTGGGGGCATCCACCCCTGGCTCCCTGACTGGTGTTGCTGATGGAGCACTGCTGTGTGCACCTATTCAGCACATCCCAAGCCACTTGAAGTGGCTCGTGTAGGGGTCAGTGGGGGTAGTCTCATTTGGTTCCTCCACAGTCCCGTTGGTCTCCACAAAGCCTGGGTTAAGAGAACCACTTGTTTCCACGAGCGAGGGGAGGCTGGGCTGGCCTTAAACTTGCAACATGGGGCTGGAGTCCAGTGGTAACTGTGTCCTTGTTCTCTTATCCAGAGTAGCCTCATTCTTAGATTATGAAAATGTGTGACTTCTTTCTTCTAAAAGGAGAATCATAATAACTGTCACTGTGAGCTCTTACTATACATGCATACACAGAATTTAGAACACATAATTCCATAACAATTTATGAGATGGGTGCTGTTATTATCTCCATTTTTCTGATGACAAGAGAAGGTAAAAACTAGTCCGTGCCATGTCGTAAGCGGCCAAGACAGGATGGAGCCAGGGCGCGCCTGACTCCAGCCCAGCGCTCTGATCGCTCTACCTCTTGTTCCTGCTGCAGGCTCTGAGCTCAGTCGGGCCCTGGACACACCCCACCACACTTTCACAGCTCTTCCCCGACTCTTGCAGGCTTGCACTGGGTGGGAGGGGGGCCCTGCAGAGTCTCTCACTGTGGGGTGGGGGGTGGGTATCTGCACTCCAATCTGAGCCTCGCATTCTGCTATTTCATTTGCCCCATTTGGGAAATCCTGTTCTCAGGGTTGACTGCTTGAAAAGCTTCCTGATTTGGTCTCCAAACTCAAGCCTGCCTTTCTGTCCAAGAACTGAACATCTTCTTGGGAAATCACTGCTCATTCTGCGATAAGAGCGTTCCGTGCTGGACAAACCATCAGGCCGGCGGCCAGCAGACTGTGGGCCCACTGTGGGTGTGTAGCAGACTGGGCCCAGCACCAACTTTGTCTGATGACCTCTGACGTCCTCTCTGATGACTTCTGATGACCTCTGATGTCACTCACCATTTCACTTATAAAAATGTGAGAGGTGGACTGTGTGCAACTGGTACAATTCTTCCTAACTTCAAACAGTTGATGGTCTAATTGCAGAATTCCAGGACATTTTTTTTTACATTGCTGTGTTCAAAGGAACCTAGCAAGACCCAGTTTTCAATAAAAGTACCTCCTCAGACCAGGAATGTGGTAAAAAGAAAAGCAAAGTTGGAACTGTTGGAATTAATCTTTTCTGTTATCTTTTGTTTCTATAATCTTACAGTGATTACTGTATTCCTGGTGAGTTTTGCTGGCAATTTCATTTAGTTCAGTGAAGTATAACTGAGAATTAAGAAGTCAGTATCAGTAGTATTATGAAACACATGGGCCACACCCAGCCTCAGAAATAAGTCGTGACACACACAGCTGAAGGCTCCACCCGTCCTTCCTAGAGTTTATTCCCTGCTCTTCTCAAGGGTCACTCTGTCTTGAATTTTTTTTCTTTTTTCTTTTTCTTTTTTTTTTTTAGGATGCTGGGAATGGAACCCGGGGCCTCATGCATGCAAGGCAAGAGCTCTGCCACTGGGCCATGCCCCTCAGCTTGAATTTCATCTTTGCCACTTTCTTATCTATTCTACTACATGCATGTGACATAATCAGCTCCTGCTGTGCGTGTTTTTCATCCGTGCTTCCTTCTTACGTTTTATTTGTGATGTTTATGCATGTTGATTAATTCCCGCTGTGTAGGATCAACCAGAATTTCAGAAGCCTTCCTCTCTTGGGACCTTCCAAATTGCAGCCCTCTTTCCTTTTCAGATCCCACACACGAGGGCCTTCGGAATGTGCCTGTGCACTCTCGCGGTAGCTGTGTGCAAGCGGATGTCCTGGCGCGTATGCCTAGGAGCGCGGCTGCTGCCCAGCCTGGGGAGACACTTTCCCACTGGCTTTCCAAGCAGGTTTCCCTCCTCGAGTGCCCTTTCTCATCGTCCTGCCATCAAGATTTTTTAAAAAGTAAAACAAGCCTGAAGTGTTTTGCATAAGTACAACTTGGAAGTGCTTCCATATCCACAATGATATGACACACAAGGTGAGAATTCCTTGTCCCTGGTGTCCAGGTGCCAGTGTGCCTGGGTGGATTTGTGTTCACACCGACAGACATGCACATGGGTGGGAGGTGTGCTATTGTGTATTTATTTATTTTTTTTTTTACTTCTCTATTCAGTCATTATCTCATAAACATCCTATCCTCACCCTTTTTCTTTTACCTGACAAAACACACTCAGAGCTTCCTAGGCCTGACCTCTGGTTTTCAGGAGGTCAGAGAAGACCTTTTCTGTGGGCTTTTTGCGGTTTGTGGTGCTGGGGATTGAACCCACGACTTGGTACACACGCTCTACCACTGCCCCCACCCAACCCTAATACCATGCTGATCCTTCTCCATGGCCACCCAGGGCATCCTCAGCTTTTTTCCTTTTTCCAAATCACTCACTGCTACTTGACTGTTTTTCAGATGGAAAGATTACATTTTTATGGGGCATATTATACATAACAGAATATGAAACGTTTATGGCCGATTAGAAGAAGAAAAATAGGCTATTGAGAGCAGGATGGGGAGGCCTGGGTAGAAGGGAAGACTTTGAATGTTTTCTCTGTGAAGGAATGACAAATGTTTGAGGAGAGAGATATGTTCACCCTGGTTTGAACATGACACAATGTATGCATGTCTCATGTATGTATCATGTATGTATCATGAATCATGGTGACATGGTGAGAATTGAGATTGTATACAATTTAGAAGACAAAGACAAAGCAGTGGAACAGGAGGAAGAGGTGAAAAAGGAAGGGGAGAAGGAGGACAGGGTGGGGGGGAGGTGCCAGAGTAGGAGGGGATGAGGATGAGGAGAAAAAGAACCCCCGAGCGAGCGTTCCTCTCACCCAGAAGGAGGATCGCATAAATAGCTTAGAATCCTCCTTTGCTCCCAAGGTTGCTTCTTTCCTTTATCCCCAAGAAATCCCTTCCCAAAATGTTGTGTTAGTGATGCTTTAGCTTTTCTCCATAGTTTTACAACCCATGTCTGTTTCCACCAGGGTATATATAGTCCTTGGTCTCGCCTGAGTACCAAGTACAAATACAATTGTAATGCAGAAGTAAGTTGCCAGAAGGTCCAGGAAAAATATAGGTTTAGTGGAATCTCTGGGTTTGGATTCCTTGGATGTGTGAAATCAGCCCTCTGGAAAGGTCAGGATAAAGGCTAAGGTTGAAACCGGAAAAGTGGGTGCATACTATTAAATATCAGGTCCTGGAACAAGATCTGGGTTCCACAGTGACCTGGTCAGGTGAGTCAGCTGCTCAGATCTTCCTAGGCCTGACCTCTGGTTTTCAGGACGTCAGAGAAGACCTTTTCTGTGGGGTGAAATCAGGACCCTGAGCTGACCCAAGCATGAGTTGTGGAGGATGTCTTAGTTACTTTTCTCTCATTGCTGAGAAAAAATACCCGATGTCCAAAGTTAAAGGGAGAAAAGTTTATTTAGCTCACAGTTTATGGAGGTTTCAGTCCATAATCAGCTGGCTCCAAGGCAGGGTGGCACATGGCACAGGGCAACAGTTCATGGCAGATGAAAGCAAAACAATAAGGGAGAGAGAGACAAGCTTCTTTCTGTCCCTTGTATTGTATCCAGTCTACCAGGATTAGGGTGGTGCCAATCCAGTCAGTGGACTGATCAGCATTCACCCATCCTTAATCCCAGCACCCTTAATCCCTTAATCCCAGCACCCAAATCAGGGTGAATATATCTCTCTCCTCAAACATTTGTCATTCCTTCACAGAGAAACATTCAAAATCTTCCCTTCTACCCAGGCCTCCCCACCCTGCTCTCAATAGCTTATTTTTCTTTTTCTAATTGTCCATAAATGTTTCATATCCCTTAAACCTAATCCCTTAATCCCTTAAACCTAATCCTTAATTTGTAATAAAACTACAAATCAATCACATACTCTAGATTTAGCCACCTCTGAAAAAAACACACGAGGCTTTGGGGGAACAGCTAGACACAAACCGTAATAGAGAAGAAAGAAAGTTAACCAGAACACTGACATGATAAGCCTATGCGTGCACTGGGACACAGACCTAGATTTTGAAGGAGGGCAGCAGGACTCCTGCTCATGACCCCTCAGCCATCTGGACTGTGGCTGGCCGCCTGGAGCCCCCAGTCCTCTCAAGGATGCCCTTGGCCTCTCTTTGTGGGGATTCCTGTATATTCCACATCTCTTTTTCCTTAGTTTATGCTCTCATTTGGAGAGCATCCTCTAGTAGCTTCCTGAGAAAGGATACATAGAATGTTAAGGGTTTTTTTGGTTGATATTTGCATACTTTAAAAGTTTTTATTTTACCCTCATACTTTATTGATATTCTTGGTGGATTTGGAATAATAGATCAGTTTTTTTTTTTTTTTTAAGACTATCTCATGCTTTTAGTGTCTCTCTTAGGAGGTTCGAAGCCCTATATTTTGATCCTACAGTTGACTTATCTTGTCACTCTCTGGGAACCAGTGGGATCTCATGATTGCCAGGCCTTGAACCTTTGAACTTGCACACGATCTGCTTTGGTATGGATCTCAGTAGCTCCCTCAGTCTGGCCCCTCGTGTTCTTTGGGTCTGATAATTTCCGTGAAGCCTTCCCTGTTGATTTGCTTACTTCATTTTCTTTAATGACTTTCTGGAACTCCTAATAAAGATCAGCTGTGGACCTCATTCTTCTGTTCTTTTTGTGTTTCTGAGTACTCTGGACTATTTCTTCAAACTGAGCCTACTTCCTATTCCTGTAATTGTAATGCGCTGAGAGTGGAACCCAGGGTCTTCACACCGAGCTACACACTGAGATCCTTTAAAATTTTTCAAATTTTGAGACACAGTCTCCCAGAGTTGCTGAACTACCTGGGCTGGGCTCCAACTTGCTACTCTCCTGCCTCAGCCTCCAAGAGACTCCTGAACCACGTCAGGCTTCTACAACCATATTTTAGATTTCCGATGTCTCTTTTTTGACCTCTCAATGTCTGAATGATTTTTTTTAAAAAAACTCATATTATGGATGATGGCCACGCATAGTAGTGCATCCTGTAATCCCAGCTCTCAGGAGGCTGAGGCAGGAGGTCCCTGTGTGTTCAAGGCCAGCCTGGGCTACATAGGGAGTTGAAGGCCAATTCGAACTACAAAGCAAGACGCTGTCTCAGAAAAAATTATGAATGAAAAAATTTCTCTTATGTCTGTGAGGATATTAATTGTATATATAACAGAGTTTTAGTAATAAACATACCAAATATAGATGTGTTTATATACCATAAGCTTTATATGTTTGAAAGGTTTTTAGTTTACTTGTGTACAATAGTCTTTACTTTCTCTAAGTTAATTTTCCAGTCTTCTCGACTGTCCAGTATTGCAGGGCCTGGACAACGTCATTGCTGTAGGAAGCCAGGCTTCTGGGAAGTTCTGCATTCACGACTGAGACCTTTAATTTTAACCCTCTCTGTGATATGGGCACACTTTTACTGGGGACCCCTGCGGTTGATATCCTGAAGTCTTTCCTGTTTGTTCTCCGGCGAGCTCAGCCTCCTGGCTGAAGGGAAGGGGTGTGGTGACGGTGCTCTGGGAACTGGGTGGCGGGGAAAGGCCACGGGAGCTTGCGGGAAGCACGTTAGTGCACGTACTGTACCTCTGCACCCACACACAGCCTTGTGCTTTGACCTCTCTAGACAGGCAAACAGTAGTGCCCCTGGGAATAGAGTGAACGAGGGCGTTAGAGGTGAATTGTTTCTCCTACAAGTTTCTCCCTGTTCTCCTTGTTTCTTTTTCTGTCTTTTGAGATAGGGTCTGGCTATGCAGTTCAGGCTGGCCTTGAGCTCACCGTGTAGCCCAGGCTGGTCTGTAACTCCCAACAATCCTCCTGCCTCAGCCTCTCAAGTGCTGGGATTACAGGCGTGTGCCACCACGCCCGGCCACTGTTCTCCTTATTTCATCATCCTCTTTATGCCCAGTTCTGACTTTCCATCTGTGGAATTTCTGCATTTCCCATATTTCCCTTTCAGTTCTGCTCTTGAAATGGAAATCCTTTTTCTGAGCTCATATTTTCACAGTCCCTGGTCTCAAGGGAGCTACAGAAGTAAACTCATGTTTCCGACCTTTAGTTCTCCTGCATCTTGCTGAAAGCCACAAGATCGCAGTGTCCGTTTTTCTTGTAGGTAACTGTTACAGATCTACTATGGGATTGCTGTTAGATCAGCACCACATCTCTGGGCCCACTATCTGCACGTATCATCTTAGGCAAAACTCTGTTGCAATAACAAAAGGCCTCCAAGATCCTAGTGCTTTTCAGCATAGAACTTGTATTGCTTGCTGGCACACACTGACAGTGAGGAGGCCTCCCTCTGCAATGCAGGCTGAAGGGTCAACTTCCGTCTTGGTCTTGGTCTTGTGGCTGAAGGAATAAAGCAATGGCAGAACCATGAAATGACACAGTGAGAATTCTGTCAGACTGAAAGAGTTCCTTGGTGAGCCAAGACCTGGGTGGAGTGGCTGTCCTCCTCCCATGAGGTATGGCTGCAGGGAAGGGCCTTCTGGGGTAAGTCAAGGAGACAGAAACAGCAAATATTCGGAATAGAGGATACGATCCTGTCTCAAAAAATAAACAAATAAAGAAGGACTGACTCAGTGTGAAGGCCCCGACTTCAATCTCCAGTACTGGGGGACAAAAAAACCCCCGCCATGATTGCTTCCTTGACATTCATTTGCAATACCTGTGTTTGACCTTAAGATCTTCACACTGAGGTACATACAGGGCCCTTTTCATTTTCTATCTTGTGACAAGTTCTTGCTGCGTCACTAAGCTGCCCAGGATGGGCTCAAACTTGTGATCCTCCTGCTGTAGCCTCCAAGAGTGCTAGGATGGCAGGCGTGCACTTACTGGGTCCGGCTAATTTAAATCTCCCACAAATGGTCTAACCCAAAACAAGAGTTTGTCCTTTTCATACTCTAATTTGCTAAGAACAGAAGTTATCATTTACTATCTCTGTCCTTCCAGTTCCTATCTATCTTCAGTGAGTACATGGTCTGGAGCTTAACAGACAACCAGCACTCCCCTTATCTCTCCTACACCACACACCGAGAATTGTTAGCATTCCATCTCGAGATGAGAGGGAGCCCCAGACCCCCGCCTGAGCCGCCATCACTAACCCGTGCTTCCTTGGGTTCTTTTTTTTTTTTTTGGTTTTTCTCCGGTACCAGGAACTGAACTTACGACTTTGCACTTGCCAGGCAGGCGCTTTTGCCGCTGAGCTAAATCCCCAGCCCCGCCTTGGGTTCTTTTATGCAGGTGTCCTCTCCTTCGGCTGAGTGGATGCGTGGGGGTCACCGGCATAGTTCCGTTTCCACCCGGAAACGGGTGGATGTAAGTTGGTTTCCCGGCTTTGATTCCCAGAAGACCCTGTTTCTCCTATTCCTCAGAAGGAACCCCCACTACTTGAAGCAACTCAAGCAGATTTTCTCCTAGTAAGCAGCAAAACTGAACACACCTCTTATTTCCCGATATTCTCAGTTTGAACACAAGGGCAGGTTCTGGGTCCCCCCCCCACCTCGCCCCGCCCCTCGTGTTCTTTATCTGCTGACTGGGCGTCAATTGATTAGGTTCACATTTTTAGAAACAACAGTTAGGTCATGATTCAGGCTGGAGATAATATTGCTATCTTTTATGCCCCATAAGGGTTTATTTTAATTTCTTCATTGTTTATGTTGCAAGTTCCAAGATCCATTGGCTTTGCAGTCTGCAAAAACAGCAACCAGAAATCCACTGGCTAAACAAACAGCACCTTTCACTGGGTCTGTAGGATACAGACTATTTATTTCTCTGTAAAAGTGACCAACACGAAGTTATGCGTTTTTTCCAGCTGTTACACCCAAAAATACCTCAAGGAGTCAGTGGTTAGGAGTGTCATCTTGGCTCCTGAAGTGAGAGGGCTGAAGTCTCTTCATGCTGAGAAAACTGTTTTTATGCCAAAGGTCACACGGCTCCGTGTCTGAGTAAGTGTGGCCACTCTCTGAACATCTGTCCCATTCAGATTCTCAAATGGCCACACAGTCCAGTCCCAGAGATCTGCCAGTGCATAGGGTTGCTCATAAATGTGTCAGAGAAAGTCATAGAAATGGGCTTTGCTCTGGTGTGAGCCAGGAAGGCAGAGCCTGTAGCACCCACACGTATCCGTTCTCCCTCTGGGTACCTCTGGAAGTAGGAGGCCCCATCTGTAGCTCAGGGGCCTAGGACTTGCTGTGGCCAGTGAGGTGTCCGAAAGAGCCTTCCAGTGCTATTTGCCGTGCGTCTTTTCATAACACAGCCCCAGTAGAGTTCCAAGTCAAGGTGATCCTTGGAGGCGGAGGAGGCTCAGCTGGTCAGTACTAATCACAGCATGAGCAACCAATCAGCTTTGTGATGTTAAATTACTGGGATTCTGTGCTTATTGTTGTGGATTACTTAAGGCAGTGTTGGCCAATGAACAACCTGGTGACTAAAGATCTAAACTTTGTCTAACTCTAATGTTAAACCTAGATGCAATATGAAGGAAGATTAATAAGAACGACCATATTTTTAAAAAATTAAACATTTCCAAATGATAAGAATCATCTGCTGGGTATGGTGGTGCACACCTGCAATCCCAGCACTCGGGAGACTGAGGCAGGAGGATCATTGTAAGTTTGAGGCCAATGTAGGCATAAATGAGTTTAAGGCCAGCCTGCACTATATAGTGAGACCCTGTCTCAAAAAAAAAAAAAAAAAAAAAAAAGACTCACCATCACCATACATAAAGCAAAAAAGGAAATGATAGACAAAGGACTTATTATCTAGTTAGTGTATACCTTTCTAGTGTCTTCTAGTCCAGTCTAGAAGCCCTTAAAGACCAAAGGCTCACAGAAAAACAGGGAATGGTAAATAGGTGCAAAGGGAAATCAAAATGTATTTTAAAAATATGAAAAATAATAGCTAGTATATCTCATCAGATAAAGGAATATGAAAATCACACTGATAACATTTTTTAACTACCAAATGGGAATATGTCAGAAAGCCCTAACACACTCTTGGTGAGCATATGGGGAAGCAGGCTCTTTCCCATGCTTCGGGTGGTGGGAGTGGAAATGGGTACAGTGTAATTGGACTGTATCAGTCACCTTTCCACAGCTGGGACAAAATACTTGATGTATGCAACTTACAGCAGAAAAGATGTGTTTCAGCTCACGGTTTCAGAGGTTTCTGTCCACGGTCACCTGGTTCCAACGCAGAACCATCATGGGGGAAGGGCATGGCGGAGGAAAGCCGCTCACCTCATGGACATTAGGAAGCAGAAAGAGAAAAGATTTACTCTTCAAAGGCACACCCCTGTGACCTACTTCCTCCACTTGAGCTCCACCTTCTAATCACCCACTCAGATACCAATTAATCAAGGGATTGATCCACTAATAGGCCGACACTCTCATGAGCCAATTCCCTGCCAAAAGTCTTACCTCTGAACATGTGACCCTTCTAGGGGATATTTTTGATCCAAATCATAACAGACTGAAAGGTTTCGTATCTATCAAAATTAAAAATCCATGACACACTGAATTACAACTTACTACCAGAAATTTGCCCTACAAAGTTCATTCTTCCATGCAAAATGCTGCATTTTTTTGTAATGTCAAAGCTTGGGAAGAGGCACTAACATGGACGTCCCGTGATGGTGGGGACTGTTCTCTTTGTTTTGTTTGCTAGGAATTCCCAGTGTGTAGAACAGTGGCAGGCCTTCAGTCAATACTTATTGAATGGGTTGGTGAATTTTGTTATGAAAAAGAGCAAAGTTTAAGGTAGTATGGATCTTATCATGTTGTTTATGTACAAGGGATTTTATTTTTCACAAAATTTGAATTGTTGGAAATTCTATGAGGACAAAGTCATTTCTGTAGCGAATAAGTTGTAAGGGGTAAAAAAGAACAGAAGTATAGAGAGCACATATAGCTTAAAAGAGGCTTGAAGGCCCATCAACAGTTATAATTGTAGATCTTTCATAAATCCTGATTCCAATAAACAACCTGTAAAAGTGAGATGGATTAAGAGTTTGCTTACCTTTATGGTTTGGATCAGAAATGTCTCAAAGTCGCATATGTTGAAGGTTTGTCGTCCACTCCAGCAATGTTCAGAGGTGGGTGGGACTCTTGGGATTGGATCATCAGATCTCAAGGCTCTGATCTCATCAATAGGTTATGTTGGGCTCATAATTTGGTGGGCTATTGAGAGATGATAGAAATTTAGAAGGCAGAATTTATATAAAGGGAATAGGTCCTTGGAGCTACATTATGACCCTGGCTTCTCCCTCCCTCTCTCTCTCTCTCTCTCTCTCTCTCTCTCTCTCTCTCTCTCTCTCCCTCTCTCTCTCTCCAATCAGCATGAAATGAGCATCCCTGGCATGCCACATCCTTCTTCTGTGATGTCCTGCCCCCCAAACAGAACCAGCAGACCATGACCTAAGACCTCTGAAACTCAGTCAAAATAAATCTTTCCTTTAAACTTTTCTTCCTCAGATATTTCATCAAAACAAAGAAAAACTGAGTAACCCATATACTGAGTGGATATTTGATGATAGTAAAGATTTTACTAATTTTCAGGGGTGATTATTAATTTTGGTCATGTCTCAAGAATCTTCATTTTTATACCCATTTGGCAATATTTCTCAGTGAAATATGAAGTCTGGGATGGGGTATAGATGAGATATAATTGTTCTTGACCTGGTACTGAGTAGGTGATGGGAATATGGAGGTTTCACTATAGGATTCTGTCCACGTTTGTATAAGTTCAACATTTCCACTGAAAAAGCTTACCAAAATGTACACAGACAAATGGACCCCCATGTATGCGCACACCTCTACAGATGAACTAGTATGTGCATGAAATATCACCGGAAAGATCCTCAGGCAGCTTATTACATTCCTTGCCTCTGGGAAGGGAAACTGGGTGGCTATGTGTAGGAGGGACTTTTTATAGGATGTCTATATATAGTTTTTGAATTTATTATCTAGTTAAAATTAAATTAAAAACAATTTTTTAAACCCAGGTTTTGGTGTCAGATGCCCTGAGATGATATGAACAGTCCATTACTATTAGCTGGGTGACCGCGGGCAAAACCCAGTGTCACTGTGCTTCCCTTCCCTTCCTACAAAATGGGGTGATACATGAGGAATGCAGCACCCTGACCAAAATGCCCAAGACATGGCCGGCTCTTCATCAACCTTAGCTCTTTCTATTTTTGCCAGCCTTGAGTCAAGAAATGGGAGGGGAGGTCCCTGGCTGGGGTTGGAACCTCTGGAGGCAAGAGAGACCTGTTTGTTTTGGAGTTCAGATGGTCTTGCCTTGATTAATGCTGGCTGTGTGTGAGCAGGTGGCCTCTTGTTCATCTTAGAGACAATGACTTTGGTCAGTGCCATGTTTTATTTTCATACGCCTTTATTTCAAAACTGCGGGTTGAGGCCCGCCTTTGGAATTGGAAGCAGCTGGGCCCTCTGAATCTCTGAATGGCTTTGCCCCGAGCAGTGCTTACCTTCCAGGCCTCCCCGCATTGCCTTCATCTGCCCAAAGAGGGTGGGCATGGGGTCAGATTCCTGTCCAGAAAGCTCTGTGTCTAACGCACTGTGATCTGGTACTCCGCTTCCTGTAATACCTAGAGATATTCAGATCTCTATTGCTAATGATCTCTGGGAGAAACTTTGAATTTATTCACTCAGTCAATCATCCATTCAACGAATGTGGGTCAGGGGGCTGGGGATTTAGCTCAGCGGCACAGCGCCTGCCTGGTAAGCGCAAGGTCGTGAGTTCAATTCCTGGTACTGGAAAAAAAAAAAACACCAAAAAATCAAACAAACAACGAATGTGGGTCAGCACCATCGTAGGGACAGAAGACTCAGAAATGATCCGAACATAATTGTAGTCTGCACTCATAGGGCTTCAGTTCTAGCAGCAGAAGCTAAAGACAGACAAGCGAAACAGCCACTAGCCAATGAATGCCTGCGTCATTTCAGGTGACTGTGTGTACTACAAGAAAATGAAACAAGGAAAAGGTACAACAAACCAAGAAGCTCAGCAAAGTTTCCTACTGGGGTACATTGAGCTGAGAACTCAAAGAGAAGGCCCAGGCCCTGCAGGGATCTGGGAGAACTACTGAAGAAAATGCAGTTCAGATGCAAAATCAGCACCTCTTCTGCTGACCAGGGTCCTGTTGGCTCCCATGGCCCTAAAAGGGGCTCTACACACACACACACACACACACACACACACACACATATTCCCTTCCTTCTTTTTGTTTTTTGTTTTTCTTCCAGTACTAGAAATCAAACTCACGACCTTGTGCTTGCCAGGCAGGCCCTGTGTCACTGAGCTAAATCCCCAGCCCCTCCTTTCTTTCTTTCTTTCTTTCTTTCTTTCTTTCTTTCTTTCTTTCTTTCTTTCTTTCTTTCTTTTTCTCCTTTTCCCCATCTCAGCTGTTCCTTCCTTTGAGCAATTTCTTTCCTTTCATAATCTCTATTGTACATTTTGGATTTTATTTACTCTTTCAGTTTCTTACACTAGGGAGACAATATGGTGTTTACACATGGGGGTCTGATTTATTTCATTTATGAGTATTGTCTCTAGTTGCATCCATTTACCTATAAAAGCCTCAAGTTTATCTTTTTTCAATAGCTGAGTAATACTCCACTGTATAAAAATACCACACCTTTTCTATCCATTCCTCAGTTGATGGACATTGGGGTTGTTTCCAAGATTTAGCTATGACAAATTGTGCTAAGGGAAAGGAGAAAATGAAAGAAAGAAGGAATTGAAAAAAAAATATGGATAGCTGGGATAATTGTACTGCTGATGTCTAATGATTTACTGAAAGGAACAGTTAATACTGAAATTTTTTTTGACCAGTTTTGCATGCTTATATCCAGGAATCTGAACAATTAATTTGAAGACAACAATATGTAATATAACAACCATTGGTGAATTCCTACCATCTTATTTGGTGAAGCTCTGTATTATTTCCAATTTTTTTTTATTCTCTTCAATGGTTTGATCAATATTGCATTCTTACATCTGGTAATCTGAGCAACTTCATTGAAGATAACAATACGTAACAGAACGTATACGTAACAGAACAATACGTAACAGAACAACAACTATTAATTCCTACCATTTTGTTTTGAAACCCTGTATCATTTTTATTATTTTTGCTTTGTTTTGTTTTTGTCTATGTTATTTTATTATTTTTAAATTACTTTATAATAAAAAAGAGGGCAACAGGAGGAAAATGTTTTTCCTTTTTTTTTGAGACAGGGTCTTGCTGTGTAGTTCAGGCTGTCCTTGAGTGGCCTTGAACTCACTCTGTAGCCCAGGCTGGCCTTGAACACCTCGTGATCCTCTGCCTCAGCCTCCCAAGTGCTGGGATGACACATATGCACCACCACACCTGCCTTTACTTTAAAATACAATTCATTCTCAGTTTCCTTTGTGAACTTTTCTAGTGATTTCATCTACAAAAATGCAAATGCTATGTTTTCATGTTAGATCACATGGTAAATAAATGCCTTACTTTATTCTAAAGACAGTGCTAAGAATTGCAAAAGGCTCTAGGGATTGTGTTTAAGTCTCAGAGGAAAGGAAAGTTTGGAATTTGCTTCTTCACTGACCTTCTCTTGCCTTGTCTTTTCTTCTCCTCCTCTTTTAATTCCCAGGCCCCCAGCATCTCCGTGGGGAAAGAACAGCAACCCCATTCTATGACACTGTGTTCTCTCGGGGTGCTGTTTCCCCCGAGGAGAGCCAGGCACCGAACCGGCACAGAGAGCTGCTTTTGTAAACCTTGCACTGCGAATGTGCGTGTATTTTCAGTTGGTAATGAAGATAAGACCTTGTGATTGCAGATCAGTTGAATTCTGCACTGGCAGTGAGCGGAGGGAGGATGTCCCACCGGCACCACGCACAGCACTGCCCTCTACTCCATGGACACACTGGTGACATCAGCAAGCTGCGCCGGTCAGCTGACACAGGGGGTGATTTTTTTTTTAATGGAGAAGGACCCATGACTGCAAAATGAGCCCAGGGCTCAGGGATTACCTAGAATTGTGATTAATAACACATTATAAAGTTAGACATTTATGGTCTATGTCCAGGAGATAGTATGTTAAAGGTGAAACTTTCAACTGGGTTCAACTAAAAATAGATAAACAGAAGTCACATGGGAAGAGATAATCTGGTGCCTAGCATCAGACATTTCAACCTCCTCCACTTCCTCCGATTTCCCCCGTCAGCTCTGTTTTCTCCCTTGTTTGGTGTTACTGGTGTCCCTTTCTCAGCCTCCTTGAGCAGTCGTGAGGCCAGGTGGAGATCTGGAGCTGAAGCAACCTGCCCGTGACCTAAACATAGTAAGTCTTAAGCCATAGTCTTTTCTCCACGCCCTGAGAATCCCTTTTCACTTCTCTTCCTTTTACTTCTCGCCTCATTACTTCCTTTCTGCCTTTCCCCCTTGTCCCTCAACTTTCCTGCCTTGGCTGCAACTCGCTCACGCCTCTTCTTGCCGCCATATGCGGAAAAGCAGGAAGCGACACCAAAAGGGGAAACACAAACATGGGCATCAGCAGCCACCCAGAAAAAGTTGTTCCTGCAGTGCAGCTGCCTACCCGAAGGTTCATGTCCAGTCCTCTCACACACAAGGCAGTGTGAGTGTGCGTGGGTGTGTGCGTGTGGGTGCATATGTGTGTCAGAATCCACCTGCTTTAGTTTCTCAGGAAGTCTTGCTATAAATTTTGCTTGATAAGTCTCCCACACTGCTTCCTTTAGAAATATCCAAAAAATATAGTTCTATGGCTTGACAGCAAATTGAGAAACATGACAGCTGAAGTCACTGGATTAATGTAAGTCATAAAAGTTTTACCGGCATGAGATTTGGTCTCCAGACCATAAAACTGTAGTCAATGAAAGATAGCAGTTGAGTACAAGTATAGGGTAAATAAATTACCCACGGCCGTGCACTCCACTCTGGGCTCAGAGTGGGGTTAGTAATGCTTTTGTTGTAAAACTCTGAGTTTGAAAATAAACATGAGTTAGTCTTTTTTACATTTTTTTATTTTAAAGAAATAAAGGAATGAGATAAGGGTTGGTTGCACGGCAAAAGTTCCTTGCTAAAGTTTTAAGCCACTGGATTTACGTATGTGCTGAAGGGCCGCTGGGCACAGTGGAAAGTCGGATCCAGGTTTAAAGCAGGTCCCTTGGCACGACATTGTCACCTTGTGCCCCTGGTACAGTGTTGATTGTTTGCTCGGCATGGCCGGGCCTGACCTCTCCTGAGGAACTGACGTTTCTGGAATTTTGCTGTCTTCCAGTTGAAAGAGCATGATGACCACAAAGAAGTTTTAGCTTTTAAGTTATGGCGCTCAATGTCCGACTTACAGTATGGTACAAAATAAACATTTTATAACAATGCTGTTCTAATACTTTCATTTATTGTAATATTTAAACCATGTGATTAATTACCTATGTACAGTTATTTGGTATTCACCTAAAATGCTTACTCAAAGATGGGAAAAACTATAAAAATACAAAGGGAGGATGGGAGAGGTGAAGCCCGGGGAGTGTTGAGGACGGTAACAGAATTCCGTAAGGGTGAATACATTACCCTCTGCATGTGTCAAAGCCGTCGAACTTCCCAACAGAAAGACTGAACTATAATATCAAAGCTCTCTTAAGCATTGTATGTCAGTGGAGTTTCCTCCCACGCGGAACTAGGTTAGCAATTCCAAAACCACCAGGCAGATATGCTGCACTTGGGCAGTGAAGAAAATGAACGGTAGGTGACAGGGGTCAGGCTTCTCATTATCAGACTGTGAGATCACAGAGAGGCAAGAAGAGAAGGCTGTGGAGCTGGGGATATAGCTCAGTGGTGCAGTACCTGCCTGCAAGCATGAGGCCCTGAGTTCAGTTTCTGGTAGCACCCGCTCCTCCAAAAAAAAAGTAAGAAGAGTTGGCTAGAATAATCTGTGCAGTACTAGATGGGAGCTGGAGGCATCACTGTGAACTGAGGTTTAGCTTGCTTTAGTTGCAGATGGTTGTGTACACGGGTTTCTTTGTTTTTGTGTGTTGAAGGAGTCTGGGAAGAACAATGTCCCACTGACAACAAGCATGCCCGACACTGATGCCATTTTCATGCACACCGTTCACTAGCAGAAGGGACCAGAGTGGCTTGGTAAGATGGCTCTTTCTAGGGCTGGCACAAGGAGTATCCAAAATGAACTTAGAGCATTAAGGACAGGCTCAAAAGACAAAGAGAAAATGCCTTCAAAAACAAACCCCAGGGGCAGGACGTGGTGGTGCATGCCTGTAATCCCAGCACTCAGGAGGCTGAGGCAGGAGGATCTTTGCGAGTTCGAGACCAGCCTGGGCTACAAAGTGAACTCAAGACCAGCCTGAGCTGCATAGCCAGACCCTGTCTC
>NW_004955429.1:21915230-21921300 GCF_000276665.1 Chinchilla lanigera
TAGAGGCAACAGAAGAGGTTCCTGATGGCCAAGATGGAATCATCTGAGCAACAAAATGAATAAACCAGGAATGTTTATTCATACTTATGTAAGTTACAGTGCACCTGCCATGAATCGTATGTAAATTAATGGTCAAATGAATAAGTGGAGGTAGACGGAATTCCGAATAGCTTATGCAGGCATTTTAAAGGAGGTGGAGCAAAGCTCCCCAGCCCTTACGAGTGTGCGGTACACAGTGACTTCCTCCCAGAGTCTGCTGTAGGAAGGCGAGCTGGACAGAGTAACCTGATGGCGGAGAAACCTGATAACCACCACCAGCCAGCAAGGCCAATGCCAAAGTAAATCACTTTGGTAGGATGTGTTTTTTTTCTCTCCTGGTACTGAGGATGGAACATAGGGCCCTCACATGGAGTTGCATCCCCTGCTTATGAATGAATGAATGAATGAATTATTTTTGAGACAAGTTATCACTGCGTTCCCAGGCTGGAACTCGTGATCCGCCCGCCTCAGCCTCCCAGAGTGTTGGGATTATAGGTGTGTGCTTTTGAGACAATGTGAGAATGGCACTTTACCTCTGTGGCCGTCACCCCTGAACCCTTAACCCCTGTCTACCCATGAGAAAAATGTTCGACAAACCCACACTGAGGGTGTTTTCCAAAATAGTGACAGATACTCCTCAGAATTATCAAGATCATCAAAAGCAAAGTCTAACATAATAAATGGAAGCAAAAGGAGGCAACTCTGTAGTGCAGTCCCCTGGATGAGATCCCAGAACAAAAACTAAAGACAAATGAGCAAACGGCGGAGTAGTTAATGACGCACCAGTGTGGGCTCGTTAGTGGCTAACAACGGGATAAACTGGATGTGGACAGACGGAACCCTGGACTGTCTTTGCACTCACTTTACGAAAGCCCTTCTAAAATGAAAAGCTTAATTAAAAACAGAAGGAAAGAAGGAAGGAAGGAAAGAAAGGAAGGAAGGAAGGAAGGAAGGAAGGAAGGAAGGAAGGAAGGAAGAAAGAAAGAAAGAAAGAAAGAAAGAAAGAAAGAAAGAAAGAAAGAAGGAAAAAAAAGAAAGAAAAAAGAAAAGAAAGAAAGGGAGAGTATAGCGCACTCCGAAACCGGAGCACAGGCCGCGTGTGCCTTTCCTTTGAGGCTGTGAAGGCGCCCGCCCTAGCCATCTCCCGTCCTTTCTGAGATTTCTTCCTGTGGCCCCAATCGACATCAGCTTTTCTTTCCTCAGCTGCAAGTGACCTCTGTCCCAGGAACTTCTGAGATTTTCACCACAAGGACGTCTTGTGACTGAGTCATCTGTGGTGCATCCGCAGTGGCCTTCACCCCTGCCCCGCTCTTTGCACAGGTCAAGGCCATCGTGATGTCACAGATCAGTGACCCGCAGCCCAGCAGGCCGAACGTGTCACCACCACGCACGGTCACAGCGGGTTGCCCCTCGCTCTACAGTGCCCTGACTTTACAAATGAGTCATCGTGAGATGCCTGTACGGGCCGCTGACATTGGATGCTTTTGGCATTTGGTCACTACTGCGGCTCCAAATGACTTCCTCTCCTCTCCAAGGCGTAGAGCAATAAGGTCCCCGTGCCGGTTACTGAGAGACGGCAGCCGTGAGTGACGAGGTCGGTGCAGCCCCAGCACAGAGCACACTCTCACTGAATTTTACCCTCACAGTCTTTCCACTTTCTCAAGGGCAGAGGAGGTGCGCGGCTCAGTGGATGGCTCGGTGTGAGGCTCTCCAGATCCCTTGTGTCATAAACGGTCATGAGCATGCTATCATCATCCCTATTTGGGAAGTCCTGTGAGTTCTACTTTCTCTAGGGGAGTTAAAAAAGGAGTTTGCCCATCAGAGGGTTGGACAAGCCCTACAATTAATAAAAGTTTAATTGTGCTTGATGAAAGTTCCCCTCAGCCCCTGGGCTTATTCACTGTATGTGAAGTGTCCATCACAGCCAGTTAGCACTTCCCCGAGTCCTAAGGGCCATAGGTCAGGCGAAGGTGGAAGGAGGTGGAGCTTTGGAGACTGTCTGAAAGGCAGAGGACTGCGTGGGCTTCCAGATGCTATGAAAACATCTGGAGGACTGGCATGGGATGGCAGCCTCTGCATGGCTCTTGGCAATGCCAGCAGCGGCTGGTTGGGGAACTTTTCCCTTGCAGGGGAGTGGAAGGGGAATGAGAATCCGCGGCAGCAAACACGAGGCCAGTGGCAGCCGTCCCTGAGGAGTGCCCCTGTTTCACGGCACTGCAGAGACAAAGGCGCGGGTGGATGTGGTGACCCCATACCTCTCTGGAAGGCTTCGGGCCTGTCTGTTTACTCAGGGTGGCCCTGATCAGTTTCCATTTCCCTCCCAAGAACTTCTCAGTTCTTCTGGGAAGCGGTTGTCCCTCCTGCTAAGATCCCTGTGTTTACTGAGATAAGATAACCCTTGACTTATCTTCTTCAGAGAGATAGCTCCCCAGCAAGTGTCCGACCGGATCCTAAAAGCCTTCCAGAGGAAAAGCAGGCCCTTTGAAGCAGGGGACTGAAATGCAAAACTAGGGTCCTTGGCCTGGAGGAAGCTTAGGCCCCAGGGTAGTTCTCAGGCAGAGTCAGGAAGAGTTATCATCGCTCTCCTTCGTCATTAAGCCTCCGGAACTGATGAAACTCAGAGGAAAGCACCGCCCTGCCTGTCCAAACGGGTCACAGAACATTCTCCTCCTCGGAGACGGTTCATGTCCCCCTCCCAGCCTTCTAGATCGCAGATGCTTCTCTTGTATAAATATGAACATTAAAAAAACCCACAGCCGTTACATTGCAATTATTTCTGTAGCCTGATCTGCAGGAATATGGCATGTTCCCGTGGCTTCACCAAATGACTCGATATGACAAATATTTTCTCTGGTTTTTGTCCCCATGGTAGTTATTTGTTGTTACCAAAGGGGGAAAATAAATCTTACTAGGAAGAGTTACTTTTTGTAGGCAGCAAATGAAGAGTGGTTCTCTAAGCCACTCTTAAAATCCCAGTTTCTCATCTGTAAAATACTTGTGTTAGGGTTCCTGGCCTCCAGGACTATGACAGAATAATTTTCTGCTGTTTAAAGCCGCAGGGGCTGTGGAGGTTGGTTCCAGCTGCCCCAGGAAGCGCAGGTAGCACCTATGCGGGGCAGGTCTGCGTGTGCTGCAAGATCTGAAGGAAAGCCCCGGAGCATGGGAGAGGGGGAGGGTGGCCAGACCTGAGGCTGGGGGAGGGGTCCAGGCCACACTAAGTCTTAGGACTCTGCAAAGAAGTCCCATGGGAAGCCACCCACATGTTTAAAGTGGGGACCACTGTGCTTTCTTTTGAAAGGAGGTGCCTGCTGAGTGGAAGTCTGACTAGAAGCAGGGAGGAGGGCGTGGAGAAGTGGGGGCGGGAAGAGAGCCACGGGATGAGGAGGTGGTGTGCAGATAAGAGTGGCAGGTCCACCCAGACACATCAGTAGATAACGCTGGCAGGACCTGGGGGGCTGAACACAGAGTGGAGGGAAGGGAGGCAGAGGCTGAGGCCTGGTGTCCGGTCGGGATTGGGGCGTGGATCAAGGGTTCAGGGCAGAGCGCACTGAGTAGAATGTCCAAAGGGAAGTGAGAGGTGGGGATGGGAACACAGAAAACTGAAGCTCAGGAAAGACACAGGCGAGAGATGCAATTAGGGGATCCTTGGCAAGGGTACAGAAAGCCTGGATCCCCAGGAGAGGCAGAGAAGATGGCCCAGAACCAAACTTTGACAAATACCAAAATGTGGAGAAGGGGGAGAGGAGGATGATCCCATAAGGGAGGCCAAGAACGCTGATGAGATGGAGAGAAAGGTCTGCTGTCCCGCAGGCCAAGAGAAGAACATGCTTGTTTTTTTAAGAGTTGTCCCAACTCTGACAAATCGTGCTGAGAAGTCAGACGGACGGAGGCTGCGGAACGGGCAGCACCGAAATTGCTGGGGAGCTGGCCCAGGGCAGTGTCAAGGCAGAGTGAGAGTGGACCTCAGACTGGGGTGAGCGGAGGAGTAGGTGACCTAGAAATCAGTTCCAGATGGAATAGAAGTAAAACACAGGAACAAAGCTATAAAAATATTTTGAGAAACTAAGGAGACTATTTTTTTAGACTCTTGAGGTAATGAAGGCCTTATAAAGCCCTCAAATCAAAATACATAAAAATTAACAAATTGGACTACACATTGACAATTAAAAGTCTCTGCCTGATAAGAAAAATATAAACAAATGTTAGATAACAGCACACGCTGCAGATTTTAACACAGAAATATTTTTAAGTTGTATTATTCTTATATATAATAGAAACATGCTTCCTATTTGGAATTTATAAAATAATATATAGGAGCCAGTTTTTGGAAGGGTAAATAACCCAAGAGAGAAAAGGGAAAAAGATATAAACAGCCGTTTCACCAAAGAGGAAAGAGAAGAGGCCTATAAATATAAGAAGAGGTGATCAAGCTCTTCAGTGGACAGAGAGACAGGAGCACGTCGGGTGCTTTTGAGAGATGAGCACCTAGACAGTCTCCAACACGGATTCATCGTGCTGACGGTGTTGGGCAGCTTTCCCTTCATGATCACCTAGCTCCACGGCAGGCAGAAATGTAATGGCAAAAAGGGGCCTGGCAGAGGAAAGGTACTCAGCTCATAGCTGCCAGGAAGGAGAGGGAGGGAGACACACAGACAGACAGACAGACAGAGACGGAGGGAGACAGAGAGAGAGAGGGAGAGCAGAGAGAAGGTGCTAGGCACCAGATATAGTCCAGCCCACCCAGACACACCCAGATTGTGCACTTTATTAATATCCTAGTCATCTCTCAAACCAATCAAGTTGGCAGTCAAGATTAACCATCACAGTGGGAGTGACAATGTGGCAATATTTATGAACAAAACCAACTTTGTATAATAGGCTCCATCAGAAATACGTTCCATCAAGACATCAGCCAGCGGTGTAGTTTTTTGGAGCTCTTCCAAGCTCACATTGAATTCAGTTGTTCATTTTGTGATTATCGGAGTGGGGTCCTGCTTTTCTCACTGGATGTGAGCTGGGCCATTCTGAGGTGCTGGAGCTGCCTGCATCCTCGGTCATGTGGCCCCTGACAACTGGGCAGCTAACTTCTTCCAGACCAGTGCGAGGATGGTATCATGTTACATGACATATTCCAGGAAGTGACCATTCCATCCAGCAAAGGGAATACAATCAAGGAAATCATTAACAAAGTCATGCAGGTTATTCTGGGCTGGGATAAAATAAATAAGCTTTTGATGATTTCTGCTCTTAATTTTAGTTTTCTTTGTAAGAGTTTAGAAAACACTTATTTGTATCAAAAGATAAAATGACAACCCATTTATTCTAGATATAGTTAGCTTTTATTTGCAAGATGGCATTGAGGCAGCCTCTATTCTACAAAGTGCAACCAGCAGTTCCACTCAGCAGGGAAAGTCCTTAATTTCCTTTCCTAAAGAAAGGAAAAATCCTTAATTGACTAATGCTGTGATTTGGATAAGTTCCTCCAAAGGCCGACATTTTAAGGACCACGGTGCTATGGGGAGGAGGTGGAGCCTAGTGGGAGGTGTTTCCATCACTGGGCATGGCCTAGAGGGAGGCTGTGGGATCCGGTGTCTTCCTTTCTCTCTCTGCTTCCAGGCCATGATGACACTCAGTTGAATCCACCTCATGCGCTCTGCTGTGATGTGCTGCCTCACCAATAGGGTCAGAGAAAGTGGGCTGTATTAGTCAGCTCCCTTGCTCCTGGACACAATATGCCCCACACCCAACTTAAAGGAGGAACGGTTTAATTTGGCTAACAGTTTCTAGGTAATCAGTCCGTAGTTGTCTGACTCTGAGGCAGAAACATCGTGGCAGAAGGATAGGGTAGAGCAAAGGTGCCTGGTTGGGAAACAGAGCATGGGAACATTACAGAGGGAAGGGGCAAAGGCCATATCTCCATGACCCATCCAGACATACCCAGAAGTGTGTCCCACCACTCCCTAGACAGGCCCAGAAGTGTGTCCCACCACTCCCTAGACAGGCCCAGAAGTGTGTCCCACCACTCCCTAGA
>NW_004955429.1:21922023-21997177 GCF_000276665.1 Chinchilla lanigera
GCCCAGAAGTGTGTCCCACCACTCCCTAGACAGGCCCAGAAGTGTGTCCCACCACTCCCTAGACACGCCCAGAAGTGTGTCCCACCACTCCTTAGACACGCCCAGAAGTGTGTTCCACCGCTCCCTAGACACGCCCAGCAGTGTGTTCCACCACTCCCTCAGGAGGATCCCAAAGCCAATCCAGTGGCCATCCATCCTAACCACCCCAGAGACAGCTAATTATGGACTGAAACCTCCGAACCCATGAGCCAAAATAAACTTTTCCTCTTTGTAAGTTTACTATCTCAGGTATTTTCCCATAGTAATGGAAAGTTGACTGAGTTAACTCAGGTATTTTTTTGGGGGTGGGTAAAGTTTAAAGTAGAGAGGATTTCCTTATTTTACTGACTCAGGTAGACTGGAATCCCTTGCTTTTAGGGAAAACCAGGTCAGCTTTGGGATCTGCCTACTCTCTTAAACTTTTAGTTTGGTGATGCTATTCTTTGCATGAGTGGCTCCATTTTTCTTTGGCCTGCTTTGCAAGGCCTAAAGCCAGAATTCAGTCTAGAACAATGACCTCTGATAATTTTTCTTTAATACTTGTATTGAAACACTGTGTCCTTTGTCTTCAAATTCTGAAAAAGATTGACTTCCAGATTAAGAAAAAAAGCTTTGCTTTTTTATTAGATTGAAAGTGTAACCAAAATGAACTAAACCAAGCTATGAAAATAGAGCAATCCCTCAAACACAAACCAGCTTCCTGTGAGTTCCCTTCTCTGCTGCTGCTCGCACTAAATGTTTCCAAAGTATCCTCTCTCCTGAGGAGCACTGGGACATGGTGTGAAAAGTCTGGGCAGGGGATTTCCAACCTGGGTTTTGTTTTTCTTCTTTTCCATTGTGGGCAAGCTCACCGACGATGTAGGTCTTGATGAGGACTGAAAGGCACCAGCAGGAGGGATATAGATGTGTGCATATAGGACCCAGGATTTCCTGAAGAGTTTGTCATCGTTGGAACATTTGCAACGGAAACTAAAAGGAGCCCCAGCCCAGTTGTTCCCTGTGGCTTCAGGAACACAAAGCTGTGTTTTTTGGACAGGTTGTGCTGCCCCGGCAGTCCATAAGAGATTTCCTCTTTGTCATTAAGCCACCATCATGAGCAAATTGTTTTGGCGGCTGGCCAGGACCTCCAGATCCTCAAGGCTCATGTTCACAGGAAGCTCCAACTGTGTAAGTGGAGGTAGGGTGGCCATGCTTTAAAGAAAGGTTCATTTTTATTTCAAGTTGTCATAATCTTTGATTGGGTTCAACCACGTTAAATGAAAACACAGCCACAGAAGAATCTACATGTGGAATCAAGCTATCCCCTTGGGACTAGTCAGGATGATTGGGGTGACAGTCAACTACGGTCAGGAAATCCTACTGAATGTCGGAGAAGGGCCTCTCTGTGTTACCAAGATGATCACAGAACAGCGGGCCCTGTGTTAACCCCACATGGGCCCCAGCACAGTCAGACTCTACTGCCGGCCTTTTCTTGTCATCTGTTTTAGGGGTAGTTTATCTACTGGTCATTTCTTCCAGTCTGGTTGGCCAGCGCCCACTTTGGCAGGAGGTAAACATGAAGTCATTAGCCAAGACTCACTGATGCACTGTGCTCCCATAATTAGTGCTGCCTATGGCTTAAATTTTTTAACTTTCTGGGCTCCCAGGTGTTCTTGGCCAGTGCTAGCTATCTAGATTTAGTCTTGGCTCGTGAACCTATACAATCCTTTAAAAAAGTCTTGAGATGGTGTACTTAGCCCAGCTCCAAAGTCTTTGAGCCCAGAATGAGGTCCTCTTCCACATTCCCAGCCCAGCACCCACGGACACCCACAGGCTGCTTGTCCACGGGAGTCAGACTTTCAAACCAAGGCGCCCTTACTCCATCCTCAGCTCCACTCTCTTTCCCTCAAGGAGAAGCTCAAGGTCAGGCAAGATGTGAGATGAAGGACAGACCCCAGAACAAAGAAAAGCCTCTGGCTAGAGATGGAGAGGGCGAGTGTGTCACCCACGCCTCCCTTTAACTGCTGCTCACTGGTGTGGATTCAAAATAAACTCACTCCAGTGGCACCACCTAACACCATCGGTACCACTGCCTATGTCCAGTGTGACAATAACTGTGATAAAGCAGTGCTGATAATTCTCTACTTACTTGGCAGTATTTCTAAATTTAAAATGCACCTTTTACAACCCATGTTTAATGGACTTTAAATTTTTATTTATTTTTACATTTATCGTGTCTGAAATTTGCATAGGTCTTACATTCACTCATCACAGTCACAATCAGCCAGGTCTCAGGGGTTACTCAGCTGCCATTGCCTCCCCTTTAAAAATGTCAGTGTCCTGCCAGGTATGGTTACACACTCCTATAATCCCAGCACTCGGGAGGCTGAGGCAGGTGGATCCCTGCTAGTTTGAGGGCAGCCTGTACTACACAGTGAGTTTAAGGACAACCTGAATTATACAGGGAGACCCTGTCTCCAGAAAAAATAAAATAAAATAAAAATATCAGCATCCAAATCTATAGGGTGTGGCAGCAGCCTAGAGAAGTCCCTGAGAGAAGTCCTGGGGACAATCGTGGAGCACACATAACTCCTAGAGGATACATTGTCTTGGGAGAAAAGCAGTGAATCAGATGAGTTTAACAATTTTTGTTGTGGAGATGAAAGAGGGCAAATTTTAAATAATGTCAGAGCCAGTTCAGCAGCTTAGAATCAATGGCTTCTAGCTCTTTAATGGGTTTTCCTAAGAAATGTGGTGTCATTAAAACTCTTCCTGGCACAGAGTACTGTACATAGAGCAAAACACTGTACACATGGCTGCCATACACCTGTCAATGACCCTGAGTCAAGAGGCGACTCAGAAGAGTCAGAGTATTTATGAGAGGGTGTGATCACAAAAGTGATACATTACAGAACCTATGCCTCAAAAAGGCTACACAGCTCTTCCAACATACACAAGATAAAAATTCTACATGATGGGAAAACACTGTCTCATAGTTTGGTCGCTTTCATTCTTTCCTAGAAATGGTACATCTTACAGGAAGTGGGTCTCAGATCATGAAACATGTGCCTCTTGCTCATAAGAAGTGGAAGGCACTACGTCCGCCAGCGTGGCCCATGGGGGCCTCCTCTGATGTTATGTAGAGTCTATGTGGGGAAGGATTCAGCAGGAGTGTGTCAGTTTTTTCCTGCTATGCTGGATCGGTTCAGCTGTGAGCACACACGACTCCTTCCTTCTCTAACTCAGACACTTGCAGTCACTGCTTACACCATGGTCTAGGTGGATCGATGCTTAGAAAACCACTGTGCCTTGTAAAAAAGCCAAGCTCAGAGATGGGATGGTGAAAACTCTGCCCAGGTATGACACATCTACCAGTGTTCAAGACACAGAGAAAATTTTATACACAGAAGTGTGTCTAGCAGTTCACTGCCGTGAGAAATGTGGGACAAGGAAACAGGGCGATCAGAGTTCATGGAAATCAAGCTCAGTGGGACCTCAGCTTGATTTCCATGAATAGAAATGGCCATGGGACCACGGCTATTCCCTGTGAGTAACACCCAGGTCCTTCAAAGGCTCTTGCTCTTGTGCCACAGCGTATGTGCCATAATTGGATTGCAATCACAATACTCGATACCTGCATCCCTTTGGGAGAGAAACTTGTATTTTACCCTCTGGGCCACAGCAGATCTATTTCCTGCTGTGTGCTCACATGATACGTGTGTGTGACTTCACAGCCATCCAGTTCCCTGTTGGAAACTGCATCCTCTTGTTGAGCATCTCTCTAGTCTTCCTCTGTCTTTCCTCCATTATAAAGGCCAAGGGAGGAAGCCAAATTCTTTCTCCAGCTGCCTCTAGCTTCAGGTAGGTTGGGTGGGCCAGTACCCTAAGCTTGATCCATTAGATGATGCTTGCCTTGGGAGTTTGAATTTCCTGTGTGTGACACAGAGAGGAGGAGTCTCAGGAACTAGATTTGTCACAGTCATGCCCGTCTTTGTCACAATGATGTCTGGTCATGGCTGCATTGTTGCCTTATTTTAAGACCCTTCCCTCCAGATCTTTTAGATTCTTGTTGTCTTAAACCTGTTCTTTCATCTTTTCACCAATTTGGAGAACTCCAAGTAATATCCCTTTATGGCCTTTACTGCTTCAAAGAGCCAGAGCCAGGTTTTGCTCCTTGTTACCAAGGGCGCTAGATGGTCCATCAGCATCTTAGGCAATAACAGCAGTTGTCTTGGTCTTGTAGGGCTTCTGTATCAAAGTCCTACAGGCTGGGAGACTTGAAAAACATAAATGTATTCTTCGTCGTTCTAGAGACTGGAAAGTCTAAGATCAGGTTTTGGCAGAGTCCATTTTCTGGTGAGGGCTCTTTCTTTGGCTTGTGGATGGCCGCCATCTTTCTGTGTGCTCACATGATGTGTGTGTGTGTGTGTGTGTGTGTGTGTGTGTGTGTGTGTGTAGGTGGGAAGACAGGGAGGCGAGAGCAGTGAAAGCACACTGATACCTCTTAGTACGAGTCCTTTTTGGATTTGGGTCCCACCTTGAAGACCCCACTCAAACTCAATTACATCTTTATCAGTCTTTATCCAAGTAAGAGGTGGTAGGGACAGGCCTTCAATATATGAATGGGGGCACAAGCAATCAGTCCATAAAAGTTTTGCCACAAAAGATAGCGAGTCTGCTGAATTCCCCTCCACACCAGAGGGAAGAGATAAGGAATGGAATCTTTCTCTAGAGACCTTTAAGAACACAATGCTTCCTCTAACATAAGGTGATCCTGCCAAAAGGAGGGGCATAACGGATCAGACGTTTGATGAACTCTTTCTCCGCAGGATTTGGTGACTGGTGATTTGGTGTGCGACCCATTTTCAGCCACACCTGCTGTACAAGCTCAACAGGTGACTGCACACTAAAGCACATGGGTTCCTACGTCCAGCTGACTAGCAATTTGCTCTCTGCAGTGTCAAATTGGAGAAAGCCAGATGGCTTTAATATTTTAAAATTAAATTTCCTTCCATAGTTCTGCACACATCCTACTCTCTCCAGATCAAGAACACTCCATAAAAACTGTATCTACCAATGCATTTTTTCTGGCAGGTATTTTGGTGACAAGCAGACAGAAACCTGAAAGAAGGTGGTGACTGTGTGCGTGCTTTTGACATTCAAAAATGGTGCTTCTGCTGCTGAGATCATCCTGGACATTGTATTACACATTTAATGGAAACAGAGAGAACCAAAGTGGCAATTGTTGGCACATATCACAAGAAAGTCTTGTACCTACCATCTCTAGACTTGAGTCCTGCTCGGTGCCTTTGGGGGTGATGTGAACAAGTTGGTGTGGGGAGATTCACAGCAGCCCCCATCTGCACATGCCTCCTGTGTCCTCAACAGCACCGCTCCTCTGTCCCTTGCAATATTGTGGGGTGGGGTTGAGGACAAACACTGCTGTTTCCACTTGGCTTTTGGAGTAGATGCCGTGCTTCTAGTAGCAGTAAGATTTCTGAGTCCTCAGCAGAAGAATCCCAAATATGAATTATTTCTTCCAGTAAAGGAAATAAGTTGGGCTGGCTGGATGTATTTTTATGCAGCTGGCCAGGCCTAGCAGTTCTAGTTAGGAAGATGAATTAGTCCCAGAAGCACTGGGCAAGTGCTGACAGTGTGGTACCAGTCATAGGAGCTTGGCACGTGACGCCTCCTTTCCTTGGAGCTCCAGGAAATAAGCAGGAAAGGCCCTGTCTAATTACTCTTGCTCTAAAATTGGGCAGGGGAAAGTAGGGCAAAGGTGAAAGGCCTCCACTGCCCAGTTGTGAATGTGTCCTGTAGTTATACACAAGCAAAACAGAGATTAAAGGTAAATGTTTCCAAAAAGAAATGGAACCATGAAAGAAGTGGAATTTAATAGGAAACATCAGAGATAAAACACAAGGCCAAGGAAGTCAGGCTCTGGGCAATACTTCTGAGTTCCACATTTAGGGATTTTTTTAATGAAACTTGATAGCTTAAGTCTTATTTGCTCACATTTCATTTTGGGAAGGGATTGACGCCAGACAGAAAGGGGCTTCCGTGCCAGTGCAAAGTGGGAGAGATGGCTGGGGTTGAAGAACCCCAGTGGGAGAGGGACAGCGTGTCCCCAAACGGTCGAGGGGGAAGTCTGAACGAAACGCCTTTGATCTGCAGTAGTGAGCTGCAGATCTGAGCCACGTCCACGGTACCTGTGGGCTTACTGAAGCATTGTCTGATGCCCCCTCCTCCCCACAGAGGAGCTTTCGGTTCAAGAGGGCTGGGCTGGGACCCGAGAATTTGCATTTTTACAATCTCCTAGGTGAGGCTGGGGTGGTGGTCCGGGGACCACACTTTAAGAGCTGTTGATTCTGAACAGTCCTCTATTTTGCACCAGCACTGTGCCCCAGAGCCCCTCACAGTAGAGGAGACTGGTCTTCACCCCCAGCACTGCTGGAAGGTGGGCCTAATGGAAGGAAGGGGGGTCACTGAGGGTAACTCCTCAAGGGCTTATTGAGACCCTGGGCTCTTCTTGACGCTGTCTGGTTTCTGGATGCCATAAGGTGAGCAGCTTCCCCATCATGCACTTCTGCTATGATGTCCTGTGCTGCTCCAGACCCAAAAGCGATGTGGCCATGTGTCCATTAACTAAAATCACTGAAACCATGAGCTAAACAAACCTTTCCACCTTATAAATTGATTATGTTAGGCATTTGTCGCAGTAATAGAAAGCTGACTAACTGTGCAGCTAATGTAGCATCCGAAGCAAAAACATGGTATCTCATGATACCTCCTGGTTATTGACACCCTTGGTTCCCTTAGTGCCTGATTTGAAAAATTATGTAAGCCCTTTATGGGCCCAGTTTTTATGGGTACTAGTTAAAGTCTGATGGAGATATAAATCTTGGAAGAAAAGAAGGCAAGTATCTATTCTGACTCCCTAGGACGTGCTCCCTATCTCACAATATTCCTACACATAGCAGAAGTTGGCAAAAGCTTTTAGCAGAAGACAGAGCAAATCAGAAGATGGTCCAGAACCAGCTATTCTTGGCATTAAGTAAAAATTAGGCAATGTGCTCCGAGAACACTCCAGCAATTCAGATCAACTGTGATAATGTCAAGTTGCTGGCAGCATTCATCATTTGTTCCCGAATTCCCTCTCCAGACTTGGCTGGCAGGATTCTGGGGCCACTGTGGGGATGTGGGTATCATTCTGGCTTTCAGTCGTTCAGATGGATTCTTTCTGTTGTGAATAGTTCCACGATTTCTGCTTCTCATCCGTCAGATGAGACGTTTCAGCCTGAAAGTCCATGATTCCTCTACACTCCTAAAATTGTTGAGAACTCCCAAGAGAGATTCTTTTTTCAGTAGTGGTAACTGAACCCAAGGACTTTGTGCTGAGCTACATCCCAAGCCATTTCCACATATTTTATTTGAAACAGGGTCTCTCTAAGATGCTAAATTGTCAAGGCTGGGTTCAAACTTGCAGTCCTCTTGCCTCAGCCTCCCAGAGTGCAAGAGCTTTGGTATATGTAGGTTATACTGATGGATATTCCCCATATTAGAAATTAAAAATGAGAAGTTTTAAAAAGATGCATGTATTTATTTAAAAATAACTATAATAACAATACAGGCTACCTTTAAAACATTTTAGCATTTTTAAATAAGAAAATTATATTTAAAAAAATAGAAGACTGACATTTTCCTACATGTTGCAAATGTCTTTCATGGCTGGCTTAATAGAAAACAGCTACATTTTCACATCTGGTACAGTGCATGAAAAGGAAATAACATTTTCGTGACTTTCCAAATAATTGCTGTGAATGTTAACTGTTGTGTCAGCTTGAGTAAGAAGCATCCAACTGATTGACTTAGCATTGTTCTGGGTATGAATGAACAGATTTACTGAAGAGGGAAGCTCCACCCTGAGTGTGGGTGGCACCAACCAATAGGCTTGTATCTTGGATAGAATAAAAAGGGAAAGAAGAAGGAAGGCTTACCTCTGTTTCTTCAGAGGAGCTCCAGTCTTTCCCTTTCCTTTGGACATCATCTCCTGGTCCAGCACAGACCCTTCCACTCCCTGATATGGACTCCCATAGGACTCTACAGTGAGCTCCAGGCCTTTGACTTTTGACTGTATTCTTCGGATCTGCAGCACACTGACAGCCCTTTTGCATTTGTCCACACCTGACTCTGCAGGTGGCTGTTATAAGCCCGTCTGTGAATTCATATATAGTAACACCTTGGTTTGTGAGCAGAAGTCATCCCAGAAACATGCTTCCAATCCAAGCACTTGTATATCAAAGCAAATTTCCCCATAAGAAATAATGAAAACTCAGGTGATTCATTTCACAACTCAAAAATACTCATATAAAAATGATTACAATACTGTGATGTAATACAAAATAATAAATAAAATATAAAAAAAATTAACCTGCACCTACCTTTGCAAACCTCTGTGGCTGGTGTGAGGGAGACAAGAGAGAGGAGGGTCACCGTGTGGATGACTGTCACTATCACTAGTGTACTCTCTGCTCTCTACTGGCTCAGTTGAATTTTTCCTTTTCACGCAACTTTAACAAGGAGACTATCCTGTGACACTTGCCTTTGCCTCCTTTTGAGGATTTCGTGGAAATGTGACACTGCATTATCATTAAACAAATTCATTGCTTGTGTCACCATAGCCTCATTCAGGTGATGCTTTTCCACAACATTTTGCAGTTTCCCACATTACACACACACACACACACACACATTAAATCTGTTTCTCTAGTGATCACTGACTGACCCAATTATAGATACCTTCTTTGTTCCAATTTCAGCAAGTGGCAGTTTCTTAAGGGTTAGTTCAGTGTGGAGTCCAAAACCATTGAAATGAACTATTCACGATCTCTTACTTTATACTCTATCGGTCTTTCCTATGCTTTGAATGGATCTTCTCATATTCAGTGCTCAGAATGTAATAAAACTCATGATATTATCTGCTTTGTCTAGAGCATCTTCAAGTGAGGCTTACCCTGTCTAACTTTGTAATGGTAAAAAATTTGAGGATCCCCAGTGAAATCCAGTACCGCTGCAGTGGTTTATGTTAAGACATCACAGTCTTAACAACCGTTGCTGCTCTGTGCATATTAATGTAGTGGGAAAGTGCATGCACCTGTCCTAGTGTCATTAAGAAAACAATTTAGGACCCACAGTCTCCCTGAAAGAGTCTCAGCAACTCCCAGAAGATTGTAGACCGTAGCTTGAGAACCACTATTTTAGGAGAATAAGATAGCAATTGCATCCCACATTTCTATCTTGATGGCTTTTTACAATGTTGTGTATTGAACTCAGGGCCTCTTACATGCTAGGCAAGTACTCTACCCATGAGCAACAACCCCCTCCCACCAGCCTCTGTTGTTTGTTTGTTGAGATGGTGTCTCACTATGTTGCTGGCCCTAACTCCTGGACTCAAGTGATTCTCCTACCTCAGCCTTCTGAGTAGCTGGGATGACAGGCACACCACTGTGCGTGGCTTTTTGACCTTCTATTCTTTAGTGTAATTGTTAAAGAAAATCACAAGATCATATTAAACTTTTAAAATTTATTCATAACATTTAATTACCAGGCCAAACAAATCACCAAAGCATTTACAAAGTCTTTTAAATGTAATAAAAATAGTGATTAGTAACACAGTGGGGAGTTACCCTCCTGGCAGAGAATGAAATCAGTACATTCTAGAATGCACAGGAAAACATGGGCTTGGATCTGCTATGTACTCACGGAAACTATCAGGAGAAACTTTCAAAAAATGGAATGCCGTGGTGTTGAGCACACTGTGTGTCAGTTTGGTGGGACAGTGGACGTCCCTGGGACCGGTGGCATTAACGTGATGGAGAGCTGAGGTTGGGAGGGGACCCAGGACAGGAGAGGACTTTGAAGGGCTTCTGTTGGGAGGAGCAGGTATGAGGATGGCTCTGATGGGAGAAGCTGGACCTCATCCCTCCAACTAAGTACCCTCTCCACTGCATGTCCTCTGCAGCGTCCTGATGCTCCTGTTAGGTTGAGTCTGGCCATTCTCGAAGTACCTGAGGGCCCTGAGCCTTGCACTCTGGCCTCCCACTCGAAGGGGACATCAGCACGTCCTTAGTCTCAGCTTTCATTAGATACATTGACTTGCTGGGTAGTAGCGGCGTCCCTGTAACATCCTAAGGCTGTGCATATCTGATGGGAGCTTCCCAGGCGATAGGCCCCTTTGGAGACTTCAGATATCCAGAGATATGATCATGGTGCAGTTAGGGCCACGGTGCCTAACTCAGCAGAGTGAAAGCTCACAAGACATGCTTTCAAGGAACTCTCAAAAAGCGTACTGGCTGTACTGTGCTCCTGAAACTTGGAACCAAGGCAATTCAGGCTATCTGGAGGTGTCCATCAACCCTTCCTCAATCTAAACAGTAGGGGCCACTGGGTCCTTTCTCAAGATTTAACTCAGTATTTGAGTCTTGAGGCAAAAACTGATGTGAGTAGAAGAGAAATTTTGTAGAAACATCCAAATTATTGGGACTGAGGATGTAGCTTAGTGGTAGAGCACTTGCCTAGCATATATGAGGTCCTATGTTGTATCCCCAATGCTAAAAAAATTAGTTGGATATATATATATATATATATATATATATATATAGAGAGAGAGAGAGAGAGAGAGAGAGAGAGAGAGAGAAACACAGAGAGAGATAGATGTCAGAAGCATGATCCTTCACTGACTTATAAGGAACCCCAAAGATCACCAAGATGCAGCTCCATGGACGCAGAGATGATGTGCTTCTATTGCACATAGTTGGCCTCATCCAAACATCTATTCCGTTGCTCAATAAATACCCAAGTAAAGGAATGAATTAACAATCAAGAGGATCTTAGACTCAGAGAGGGAACTGCATCTCTTTCCCTCACCCACCCTTGGGCTTGGGTTTTGAGGTGTCTAAACATGGCTGATGATCCTTCCCAGCACTTAAAATGGCCTTGGCCTTTGAGGAAGGCAGAGGACAGGATGAAGAAGCAGGCATCTCACGAAGGACGAGGTGACTGCACTTGGGTGCCATACTGTCTGCTTGAATACTGGTTACTTTGTTCCTGCCTCTACTTTAAGGACCCATTGTATGCTAAGATGCATCTTATCTTACCATATATTATCTTATGATAAGATGCTATCACATCTGTGCTGTGGGGAGTGAATGGAAGGGGTTTACCTCCACATTTGGACCAGAGCTTCAAATAATCACTGGTCCACCTCAGACTGTCTTCATTTACTATGACCAAATGCCACACAGAGAACAATTTATAAAGAATAAAGCTTTGTGAGGCTCACGGTTCTCAAGACCAGGAAGTTCAGGACTGAGGACCTTCTTGCTGGGTTGTGACATAGCAGAGGACTCCTTATAGAGGCACAGACAAGCCAGGCAGAGTCACTCACTTAAGGAAAAGACCACTCCCTCAAGAACCCATTAGTCTATGAATGAATTCATCCACTTACGAGGCAGACCTGGGGATCCAGCCACCTCTTAACAATCCCACCTGGCTCACCTCTTTGCACCTCACAGTGGGGTTAATGTCAGCAGGAGTTTTGGTGGGGACATTCAAAGCATAAGATGGTCTGCACAGGCTGCCCTAGAATAGTTGTAACAGGAAGATGATTTCCAGGGAGGCGGGTGTCAGGATGTCAAGGGTCCAGCTGCCCCTCCTTCAGGGTTTGGACTTGGCCAGTCCAATTTGTTTTAAAGAAAGAGTTTTGCCTTCTCCTACTGCTCTTGTCCAACACAACCCTGCTATTTCCTATGGGTACCACGAACTGAATGCTCACAGGACACGATGTCCACTGAACGTGCTAATGTGATGGCAACACCTGAGGCCACGGCCCCCACTCAGTCCTCAGCCTCCACAGGAGTGTTGGGGAGGGGGCGCCACCCAAGGGCAGGAAGCAAAGCAACCGAAAGTGCATTGGAAACTTGCCAAGCCAGTGTGGGTGGCAACCATCCAAAAAAGAGTATCAGATTTTTTTACTCTTTCAGGTTCCTACACTAGGGAGACAATATGATGTTTACACATACGGGTCTGATTTATTTCACATTATAATGAGTATGGTCTCTAGCTGCATCCATTCACCTATAAAAGCCTCGAGTTTATCTTTCTTTATAGCCGAATAATACTCCATTGTACAAAAATACCGCATCTTTTTTATGCATTCCACAGTTGATGGGCATTTGGGTTGTTTCCAAAATTTAGCTCCAAAAGGCACAATACGTACTGTGAAAGGGAAAGAAACTGCTCAAAGGGAAGGAATAACTGCGATGAGGGAAAGGAGAAAAGAAAGAAAGAAGGAAGGGAAAAATGTATATGAATATACAAAGAGAGCTGGGATAAATGTACTGAGGATTTCTACTGGTCTATTGAAAGGAACAGTTAATGTTTAAATTTTTTTATTATTTTAATTTTTTTGACCAATTTTGCATGCTTATACCTGGTAATCTGAACAACTAATTTGAAGACAACAATATGCAGTATAACAAACATCGCTGAATTCCTATCATCTTGTTTAGTGAAATTCTGTATCATTTCTAATCTTTTTTATTCTCTTTAAAATAAAATAAAAGCAGTATCAGGTAAGTGCAAAAGCAATTTCACAGGCAGTTTTTCACTCCCAAAATTGTTTCTGCTTCTGCAGTATTGGGGATTGAACCCAGCACCTTTGCAATGAATTACATCCTCAGCCCTTTTATATTTTTATTGAGACAAGGTCTTGCTAAGTTGCTAAGTTTCCCGGGTTGGGCTGAAATGTGAGATCCTCTGTTTCAGCCTCCCAGAATGCCAGTGTCCAGTTCCTCCACTGCTTTAACTTAGTTAAAAACCACCGAGCCAATCACGCAGCCAACAGACATTTCTCAGGTCAGGGGCCTCTACCAGGGGACGGCGAGCTGTCCACAGGCAGTGATTGGAACAGGAGCTAATTCTGGAGCTAACTTTGTTCCAGATTTGGATGGCTGGACTTAGATATCTACAAAGGCAACTTGCATTTTTATAAAGCTTCTGGGATCAGTGGCTGTGGAATTTATTTATTTGTTTATTTAAATTCTTTGAGACAGGCTCTGGCTGTGTAGTCCAGGCTGGCCTTGAACTCAAGACAACCGTCCTGCCTCAGCCTCTCAAGTGCTGGATTGCAGGCATGTGCCACTGTACCCAGTTGTGGCAGGCATTTTGAAATATTTTTGTTCTGCAGCTCAGTAATAATATAGTTTTAAATTGTGTGTCCAGTGTCATCAGCAATGTTTTTCACACCACACTGATTTGCTTGCTCTCACCCTGTTATGGTTTGTGTCTGGATGTCTCCCCAAAGACTCATGCAGTCATGGGGCAGGCTTCTAGAGTTTATGAGTGATCCATGGTCCAATGCTGGGGTTATGGATGTGAGTGCTACACCTGCCCTGGGGCGGGTAGTTTGCATACAATGTAAGGGAGGTAAAGAGGCTGCTTACCACAGCTCCTCCCTTTTGCTCTTGTTGCTTTTGCTGTCTGCCACCGCCATGAACTGATGCCCTCTGCCATGTGCCACTGTGCCTTGGAGCCAGCCGAGTATGGACTGAAACCTTCACAATCTGTGTGCTAAATAAACCTTTCCTTCCTTAACTCTGGGCATTGGGTGTTTTGTCTCAGCAATGAGAGAAAAGTAAGCAAAACACCCCCTAGGCTTCCATGGGTACACTTCATCATTTTGTCACAGTTCATTTTTTTCAAGGGCAACTGAAATCTCTCAGCACAGTGGAAGTAGAGTCCAGAGCTGGAGTTTGGGCAGGGATCCTGACCTCACACTGCCTGTCTCCCCGTCTGTCAGATGGGCATGGAAGTGCCACAGCATGAGGACTGGGGCCAGCTCTGCAACACACCCAGCGAAGTGCCCGGCCTGCAAGGGGGGGTTAACGGTCAAGGAAGGCGACCTTGTGAAATGAAGATTAATTGTGTCAGTCCTACAGACGCTCGAATCCTTGGAACCCTATTCGAGATGTCTGCTGCCCTGCAAGCCCGGGTGCCAGCCGTGTGCTCTGTGAGTCTGGGAGGGGTCCCCGCCTGTCCCCACCCCACACGGCTTCCCCTCCTCATCTCTGGTGGGGCGTCTCAGGGCTGTGGCTGGCAGCGGCTCAGGGTCTGGAGCCGCACCTGTGACAAGGCCCTCCCCACGGTGGCCACACAGCTGGCACTGGGCAGGGCCAGTAGGGGAGAAGTGAGGCACCTGGCGCCCGAGGGCCTTGCGCGCCCAAGCAGCCTCAGACTGTGGGGAGCACGCATGTGGGCCATGGTGTGTGGAGGGAGGCGTGTCTGTGCTGTGTGTCAGTGTGCACAGAACATGTGTGATATGCACGTGTGTGGTGTGTGTCTGGTGTATGTGTGTGATGTGTACATGTGTGTAGTATCATATCCATCTGGTGTACGGGGTGTGAGTAGTGGTGTGGTGTGCATGGAATGTGTGTATCATGTGTATATGTATGATGGGGGGTATGTGTGTGATGTGTCTGCATGTATGATACCTATGTGTGTGCATGTATAAGGCCTGCAATGTGTGTGCACATGGTATATGATGGTATATATGTGAATGATGTATGTGAAGTGTGTACTGGGGCATATGTGACGTGTGTGTGGTGTTTGGGGTAAGTGGTAGGATGTATGCAGAGTGTGCAAGTGATGGATGGGTACGTGCATGCGTGGTATGTGAGTGAGATGTGTACATATACACATGTGGTGTATATGTGTGTGCACATGTGTATGTATAGTGTAATGTAGATATGTGTTGTGTGTGCTGTGTGTGGCATGCACGCATGCGATATATGTATATATACTCACATGTGTGCACAAGTATGTGTGCGCAGATGACATCTCGGCCATGTAAAGCAGACATGGTTGCCAGGCATGTTGGCCCTGCCTGCGTACAGCAGTGCACCCCACGTACATGCTGCAGGCCTCACTGAGGAGCCCCAGCCCTGCTCCCCGTGCCCTCTGAGCCGAGCCAGCATGTGGGAGAAGGGAGTCTGCCCTGCAGCAGAGAGATGCCAGCTGCATTCCCAGCTTCAGAGCAAAGCCCACTTCCTGAGCGGCACAGCACCTGGCCACCTCCTCCTGGCTGGCATCTTGTGTCCTCTCCTGCACCAGGACCACCTCAGATCTCTCCACTGAGCTCCCCAACAGCCCCCCGGCGTCCACAGTGTTGGGGCTGAGGCCTCCTCCGCTGTTACTGCCCCAGGGCCCTGTGGGTTCCGTGCGCACCAGAGCAGGTTCTGCTTACAAACTTGGCCCCTCCCTCTCCTGCCCCACCCAAGAAACCTCCCAGGCCGGGCTGGGCTCAACAACCTTTCCCAGATGACTTATCCAGGGCGCCATGTGCAGCGCACGACCTGCAGACCAACAGCTAGGACGCTCAGCATCTCGTCTCCTCTGGGTGAGCACCCAGCCGGACACAGCTGGGCCGGCCGGTTACCCTCGGCACTGGGCACGGGTCTGTGCATGGGTGAACGCCCACCAGCCGCTCCTTGGCTCCCGCCCTTGCCGGATCGCACACAGGTATTTTCAAGGGCAGAAAGCAGATCTCATACAGCGGACTTAGGATGATGACTTCAGGCCTAAACGTACATTCCCGATGAAGGATTGCCCTGCTGCACCATCCACTTGCAGGCATGTGCTCTGCGCTCTGTCCATAAGGGTCCTGTGTATACAGGCTGCCAGCCGGAGGTTCCTGAAGCCTGAAGTTTGGCACCAAGTAGAGCTTGGCTTCATCCCACTGCTGATGCCCACAGGGCCTGAGGGTCGCTATCAGCTTAGTTCCATTCTGAAGTTGTTCTATAAGGTGCTTATACAAGGTGTGACCAGAACATACAGCGAGTGTTTAACACACCTACCCCCGCGCTCCTGCCGCTCTCTGAAGCAGTTCTGGAAGTCCTCTTCCACAGCGCCTTCCCGTGGCTCCCTGGCTGTCCTGGATCCAGACATTTATGGCAATTTCTGTCAAATACAGCAACTACAGTGTGTCTGTATCCGCCTTATTCACTGGGTCTGGCACTGTGTGACTTCTGGTTCTCCTCCAAAGTTCAAATGACCATGAAAGGCGGTGTGGTGTGATGTGTGTGCGCGTCCGTGTGCACAGAACATGCGTGAAATGTACGTGTGTGTGGCAAGAATGTTTTAAATTGATTCAGGACATGGAGGCAGCCAAGACGGAGCAATTGAAGACCCTCACGAAAGAGGATTTCCAGAACTGCTTCGAAGAGTGGCAAAAATGATGGCATAAGTGTGTTTGAAGTGAGGGGGAGGCTTTTGGGAAGGATTAGTGGCCATGTGTCTCTTACTACAGGAATTTTTTAAAATTTAAACTTCACTGTTACGTTTTAATGATGCTTCATAGCCCCAAGCATCTCAGCTGAATCTAGAGCTAGAAAGCCACAGATCTGACATCATAACTACCCTTCAACTAGCAAACCTGCATCATACGCCAAGGCTGTAGGCGGAAGGGAACTTTTCCTTCCTCCCTCTCATGCGGCCGTCTTTATCTTTCTGATGCTGAGGACGGAGCCCGGTGCCTCATGCACGCTGAGCACACGCTGTCTCCGCGGGGCACGTGCTGGCCCTGCAAGGTCTTTTGAAATTTTTCTCTGCACTTCTTCACTTCCTCCTCCCTCTTTGCTCTCCAAATACCCTGATCTGTGACTGTCGTTAATAGCAGGGAGAACAGGAGAAATGAGATTCATTTTGATACATGCTTGTCAAGGAAATATTTAAAAATGGAGTTATGCCTCTAAAAAAAGCCTTAAGAGCTTCTACTGGAATTTTTGGTCCCTGAGGTTTGGGGATGGTCCCTTGAGAACCATGGCAGTACAGGATTTGGGACACCCTGGGGGGATATGGTTACCAGCTTGCTGAGAAGAATCTTATTATAGCACACTTTCCCTTTGAATTTATTCTCCTGGCAAATTGTAAGAGAGCTACATCGAGGTTTTCAGGATTTTTTTTTTTTTTTTTTTTACCATATTAGTGTATATGTCTTGTGGTGTAACTGACATTTTTCGGTCTTGTCAAATTATCCCTGGATCTGAGGTTTCCTCACATACTTCCCTTTCGTCAGAGTGTCTGCTTATTGCTCCCAAAACAGTGCACCAAGATAGATGGAAGGACCAGTCCTGGGGGTGAGCGCCACGATCCTGCCATCTCTGGAGCCTACCGATGATGTCCACTGATCCCAAGCCTTGCTCTGTGACATCACTGCGTGGACGACGTAACCTGAGGCTGAACCTGCTCGTAGCTACAATATGCTGAGCGTTGCACCCAGCAGTGTGTGCATATGTTTTCTTTTAAAAAGTTCCACAACATAGAGATTGGTACCAGTCCCATTCTTCAGAGGATCAGAGGACAAGCAACTGGCAAAAGTTTCACAGCTGATCAGCGGTGAGCTGCAGCTCAAACTGGTTCTGTCTCCAGAACAAAAGTCTTCTATTTTCTTCTAGGACAGCAAGACTTTAAGGTGTATGTTTGCAAGTGGAGAAAGACAAGGCCAGGCCAGCCCTCCTCCCTCCCGGGCACCTTGTCCAGCCACACTGACAGGGAGTCTCTGAGGGGGCTTTTGCCCGTGTCCATAGCTGGGCTTCAGAGTGTCCACAAAAATCCCCTAGAAAAACTGTACAGGAGAGGAGGGGTAGAGTGTGTCTGTGTGAGTGTGTATTCTGCAGTGATTGTGCCACTTCAACAATTCTTTAGGGGTTGATCACAACTTCAGAAACTTCTGACATTGTGACATAAGGGGAGATCAGTGTTCTACCTTGCCTAGTTATCTTCTGGGCTTTTCTGAAACTTTTCTGACTACTGTTGTCTGCCATTTTGTTAATCCACTGGGATGCCAGTCCTGGCCTGTTCAGTGACCATGTAAGGTGAATGGACCACAGAGTATCCCCCTGCTCTGCCTGTGCAGGTGTGTCTGGGTGCCACTTTCCTTCTGACATGCCACCAATGCTCAATGGGCTCTGAGCCATCTCTGGGTGGAGACATTGGGCATTGAGCCTCGTAGTGGACTGACAACTGGTGGTCAAATTATAACCCCCAGTTTAACTGAGTAAGTATGGTGCTGGGTGTGGAAGGCCCACCTGAGGACTATTTCCAGCAGCATAAGAGGCTGTTGGGAGCTGAGAAAGGCTGTTGGGAGCTGGTAGAAGCTGTAAGGAGCTGTTGGTCCTTTTGGAGGAGCTTGTCATGCTGGCTTTCCCAGTGAATGTGGCTGTTTTCATCCTGCAAAGAGCTCATGACCTTGTTGGCACTGAGAATAGCCAGTTCACTTTGCGGGAGCTCTGGTCCTCACTCTGAGCATCACTTCCTGGCTCTGGAGGGGAAGATGGTGCACTGGAGAAGCTTGCTGCATTGGCTTCCCTCATGGGAACTCAGCTGTCAAAGGAGCTGGGGACCTCACTGTTGCTGAGGATGGCTGTGGTACTTTTCAGGGGAGCTCTGGTTCTTGCTTTGCACATCACTTCCTGGTTGCAGTGTAGATCCCTCAGTCTGCTAGCACAGATCCTTCATCCCAGTGGCACAGACTTCCTAGATTCCACCACTGACCTTAGGGCCTTCCCAGTGCAGATCCATGAAACAGGCCTGCATGAGATGTTGTTATGGGCTCTGGGCCTCCAGTTGGACTCGTGAGAGGCATTGTTATGAGCTCTAGGTCTTCAGCTGGACTCATGCAGGACATTTCCATGGGATCCAGGCCCTCAGCTAGATTCCTTGGTCTTAGTGTGTGGACAGATTTCCTGTACTCTTTTGTACATCATTCTTTAGGTGACTATTATAAATAATCTTGTAAACTGTGTGTCCTGTATTATATTGTTTCCCCTTGCAAAAAAACTCTGAAACCATAACAAGCCTGAAGTGGCTTCTTGTAGCCTTCAAAAGCTGTTTGATCATGGGGCAGGAGAGTCCAGTTTTTCTGGTGCTGGCAGGTCTGCTTGGTAGCAGACCAGAGGTCCCTCCCTCTCCCCACTGGGCTCTCAGTGGGAATTTTGCGTTGAATCAGTGGGTGATTAGTTCAGTATGCCCCTCAGACAGGTCTTGGACTTGAGGGTCCCTACAGTGGCGGGGCTAATGCTACCCTGCTAAGCAGATGCAACATGAGAGAGGAAGAGGAAAGAAGAGGCCGTGGTCTTCCTGAGCCATTTTCCTGGAGTAAGAGCTAACGATGAATTGTCACATGGAGCCACTTCAGGCAGACTGAAGGGTACAGATGAAAACTCCAAACACCAAGTGTTCCTAAGCTCTAAGTAGCTTCCTTCTGAATAGAGTTCAAGTCAGCAATGAAACTCAGAATTACAGACAAGCACAAGCACTTGGGAACAAGTTATTGTGGTCCCAGTTAAGAAGAGCCTTCACTAAAACCTGGACATTCACTCCCCAGATCCCTTTTCCAGAACTGTTCAGAAACCCATAAAACCACCACCAATTTTTCCATTTGTCTTTGGTTGAGGAAAATTCTCTCTAATGACTTGGGACCAAAGTCCTTTTTCCTCATTTCTTCTTGCTTTCCTCCTCCCACCCCAAACTGAAAAGAGCTTTCTTTTAATGGATTAAGGCCACTTCTTGACAAATACCAGATGAAGGGTATTTTATTTTCTTGCTCTACTTGTCTGTATTTGGAATGGGATGAGAGCCAGGTTCTGAGCGGCACTTGGCTAGTAATTGGGAGATCTACCCCAGTCTTTTGGTGACTGGAGTAGTGAGAGTATTGTTTTGCATGAAGCTGAGAATTGATTTTTGCCTTGAACTGCCTTAAATCCTTGTTGAACAGGCAGTTGGAGGTAAATTAACAGGAAGTGAATCCTGAGCTAAGGCTAGGAAGTGGCTTAAGTTCTTACTCGCTGCAAACCCTGTGTCCTGGGGCCTCTTCACTATCTGGAGAGAAGCAGGAAAAGATCTTGGGAAACAACCCTGTCTTAAAAGAATCCCTTCCTTCAATTACAAGCTTGAAAATTTACAAAAAAATACAACATAGTCATTTCTGACATGAGTGACACTGTAAGATATTATACCACGTTGTATAAACCAGTCACAGGAAAACAAAATTTGCATTTTCTTTTTTATATGTGGAACCTAAAATACTGAAACTCTCAGAAGCAGAGGACAGAGCAGCAGCCCCTGGTACCGAGTGGATATTGGGAAGATGTTGGTCAGGAGGAAGAAGCTCAAGAGCTCTAGAAAATAATGATGCATTTTATACATGAAAATTACTGAGGAAGCCGACCTGAAGTGTTTTCACCCCCAAAAATTAAATATGTGAGGTGATGGATGGTTTACTTTGATTGATTTAAATCAGCATGCAATGTATACATATATCAAAACATCACATTGTAGACCATAAAATACATAATTTATATTCATCAATTACATCTTAATAAAGTTAAAAAATATATAGTCGAGATAAAGTACTTCAACTCCCCAGTCTTGCCTTCTTGAAGCATGGTGAATCAGATAAGGAAGGGGCTGCTTATTGAAAACTGGGATTGAATTGCAGGTTCTCATGGTGAGGTAGCATGAAACCTTCAAAACCTCACCCTGGAGCCTAAAGCAGTGCTTCTCTCGCCCATGAGTGACCTTGAGCGAGTCATTTACCCTTGGTCCCTCAGTTTCCCTCCCTATAGCCAGTACATTGCCTGGTTAGAGCCAAATGAGCCCAGGGCAAGCACTAAATAAGGGCTAGCAGTGATTGCTGCTGCTGCTGCTGCTGCTGCTGCTGTTGTGAAAACTTACTTCTGCATGCTGTGCATGAGCAGAGCCTGAGTTAGGGGGCCTTTAAAGGCGCCATACACCCCACCTCCTCTATTCCCTGCCAAAAGTCCCTCATTCCCAATAAAGGCCTGTTTCTTCTCATTTTAAATGTCTCAAAGAAAGGAGAATCAATCAAGTTCTCAGTGTCCTGATGTGTAACAATCCTGCCAGTCAGGGGTTTTCCTCGGAAGTAAATTCACCTCACTTCTGGAAATTAAAACCATTTCTCTGAAGCCATGCTAAGACAGAGAAGTGCTTTTCTTCTTAAAATAACTCACCTATTCTTAAATGCCCCATTAAACCTCATTTCTGGCTTTTCTTTTCTTAGAAGGAATTGGTGTCGTTGAACTTTTCTGTGGGGCTCATTTCTATTGCCAACTTGAACTGTTTTGGTGTCTTCTCTGCATCACTCTTAAAAACCAAAGCCACAACGTAGATGAGAAAATTAACACAATTTTTGATTATGCTGCAGGCAAGTGACAGATGAAGGCATAACCATTGTCTATTCCATTCCTGTCCAGTATTGGCACCATATTGCTCCCAAGGTCACAATCAAAGTCACTAGTAAGTGTTTTCCATACCTCAGTGAAGCCATGCAACTTGGCCTTCTTCCAGGTCGTGACTTTCTCCCACTCAATGCTGTTTCTAGATCTTATAATCTTTTTGAGCCTGTCCAAGGTCCTTGACTCATGGCTACATTGGACTCATCCTTAAGTGTCATGTGCAAAGTAACCTTGAGAGAGGACATTTGATTCTACTAGCATCAAAGACACTGTTAGACACATTTCTTGAGTCAGCTCTAACAATGTGCAGTACTGGGGACAGTTAGGACCAGGCTGTGCCTGTGGCAACCTTCTTTGGGAGCTTCCTCTCTCCCATCATCCCAGAGGGTCACAGCTGCTAAGTGTATCTGAATCTTCCTTCTCTCCGGTGCCCACATGCAAATGTGGTTCTCAGAACTCTACCCAAGTGTTATTTTATCTGAGAGCTGGAAACTCTGGAGATGTATTTGAGAGCCTCACAAAGGGAAAACTTGATGTACTTACAGCCTGGATGCCATTCCGATGAGCTCTTTGGAGAGATATGGAGGGGAAAAGTAGGACATTGTGAAATCAAACCAATAATTATAGTGTCTTATAACTCCAACGTGGTTGTGAATTATTGATTCGAGTCCCACTTTCCGCAGGGCCTCTGTCTGTGAGCAGTATTCTTAAGAGAGAATTATGCAGCTGCTTGCTAAATATCTGTAAGTTGGATTTATTTCCAGCAATCCCTTATGTGTCCTCCACCTGCTCTGCTGTCCTTCCTCCTAGCTCAGTGTCATTTCTGAGTCTCTGCGGGTGTTGCAGGGGTGCCTGCGCCCTCTCCAACCTCAGGACCTCCTGTGCAGCATCGAAACCCACACTGAGCCCCCTTTCACACTACTGCTGTTTTCTTCTTGTTCATATGTGTGCTTTTGTCCTCCTAGTTATTCACTGCTGAAGGTGACCTAGGTGCTACCCTTCTTTTCCAGCCCTTGGTACAATGCAGAAGAAGGGGCGGTAGACCAGTGAGCCCCCCAGCCCTGCCAATTTCCAGAATCACCTGGGAAGTTTCACAAAAGATCTACGCAATCAGAATCTCTGGTGGTAAACCTGAAGAATCTGTCTTTAACAAATGATTACAGGAGATAAATATAATGATAGGTATGGGTTGAAATCCACCCCCAAAGTCTGAGAGGACTTTGGGTTGAGTCATATTCATGGTACTTAGGCTGCAGAGCTGCTGAGGCTTGGGCTTGATCTCAAGATGCAAAAGCTTTCCTCCCTAAGAGATACTCTGTAAGCGTATGCTGTTGAGAACGTCTGGCTGCCATAGCACTGTGTACATAGAGATGCCAGCTTCTTGTTCTCTAGAGATACTTCTGTATTTACTTATTTTTATACCTTGCATACCATCCTCTTCCAAACTAAATAGCATCGCTATGACTGGTTAACCAATTTTGCATTGAGATATACAAGGCTTGGCTTTGCAACTATCATTTTCCATACCTTTCACTTTGTTTTCTTTTCTTTCTTCCACGCTCCGCCCCACCATACCTCTTACTTTGAAAGAAGGTTCTCCTTTGGTCAATACACAGGATCAATTCCTTGGGCTAGTGAGTAATAATGGTTTTATTCATGACATGCTTGGCCAATCTTGTAAGTACAATCCCAGTCATGGTCATTGCCATACACATCGTACTTTTCTAGGCAGAGCATATTTAGGTCAGTTTTATGTCTGTTCATTTATTCACTCATGCTCTGGGCTGGCCTACTTTAATTAAATGTTGTCTACAGCCATACTACTATGTGGCTTGGACTGTCCCATCAGCCACCGAGCTTGTGTCTTGGATATTCTTGTATACATCCACATGACAAGTTCACATGACAAATTTTTCTTCCTCCGAAGGTCACTTCCTATGTAATATCTCCCTGTTTAATTTTTAATTACCAGGGTGATAATCAGTGATGTGATATCAGCATCAATAAAACCCCTTATTAAGAAAGTAATACATCTAAGGCAATGTACTGGATAGGTTCTAGAGATTCAAAGATTAATAAAACCACATCCTAGTCCTAGATGAAACCATTCTCTGATGGGAGAGACAGAGAACCATTCATCAAAAAGCAATTTACAAAGCTGGAAAGCAGATGCCAAGAATGAAATGAACAGCCCAGCTGCTAAACTCTGCTAGCCTTAGAAAGAAGGTTAGACCATCAGGGGAGGCTAGGAAACCCCACTGGGAGCTCATTGTATCATAGTATACAGCAGAGGCTGAATACATGCTTCCCAGTGATCAAACAATAAGTGAATGGTGGTAAGGTATGAACTGTGCCTGGAAATATGGGTAGAGCTAACTCAGAGAATGCGCATGTGCCCATGGGGACACACACACACACACACACACACACACACACACACAGAGTTTACCAAAGAAGCATAAGTCTGCTTTACAGAGAATAACATAAGTAAGAAATTAGGAGCTTATGCCCGCCTGTTAAGCTTAATATTTGTATTATTGGTGGTGTCATTTATGAGTGATAACTAAATTAATAGCACTTACTAGATGTTGCCTGTATTTGATATAGAGATTAGTATAAATTCATGAATGCAGAATGTAACAGGAAGACAAGGGAAATGTCTATTCAATAAGCCAAGCTATGTAAGTAACTACTTGATTTATTTTGCAGTCTAATAATTTGCATCCCACATCCTTTCAAAACAGATTTGATGTCAAACAAAACCCGACACAGGAAGCGAGATATGAAGGAGGATGGTGAGGAAAGGAGCAGAAGTTTAAAAAAATCTGGAAAAAACTAGAACAATTGAGTATTCTTGTAGATTGAACTGGAAAGAAATCCCAGGGGTTAATTAAAACTAGGAAACAAATATGCAATATAAGAACCATTGTGGAATTCCTACCATCTTGTACGGGGAAACTCTGTATTGTTTCCAACTTTTTAAAAATTACTTGTTATTGTCATTGATTGTTTGATCAGTCTTGCACTCTTACATATGGTGGACTGAGCAACTTTATTGAAGATAAAAGTATGGAGTGTAGCAACCATTGTTAATTCCTATCATTTTGTTTTGAGGTAATGTATCATTTTGTTGGTTTGTTGTTTTTGTTTTTGTCTTCATTGCTGTCTTGTTACTAACGGGTTTTCACCTCTTAAACAAAACCTAAGAAATAAGTACATTGAGGGGAGAAGAAAGACAAAATCTTTCTCTTGGTCCTAATTTCTGAAGGAATTTTGTCGTGGATGTGATTTTTTAACCCCACCCTATTAATAAATTACTGCTATTCCTACTTTTACTACTAGTAGGACTACCAGCAAGTTACCTGACTTTTTGTGTGGTAGACACTGTGAAATCCTATATACACATTTTAAAAACTTTAATTCTTCTTAGGGCATAGGGGCACATGGCTGTAATCTCAACACTGAGGGAGGCTGAGGCAGGAGGATCACAAGTTAAAGTTCCACCTGGGCAATTTAGAGAGACCTTGTCTCAAAATTTAAAACAGGCTGGGGAAACTCAGTGGTAGAGGATCTCTGGATTCGGACACCAGTATGTCTAGCCATAATTAATAATGATAATAATGATAAAGCTGCCCTAAAATTTGGTCCTATTACCTCACCTCTCATCCCTCAGCTTTGCACGCAGCCTCCTTTTTTATGCCATCTTTCCTAAGGCAGCTGGATGCTCTCCATGAGCAGGCTGAGGAGTGGAATGCAGAATGCGGTGAGAACACTGCACCTCCTGGCAGGAGCCTCCCAAGGCAGATAAGGAGAACTGGCTTCAGAGACAGACTTTATCTGGAGGGAGGGTCAGGCAGGCATGCGGGCAGTGCTGCACCCCAGCCACGCAGGGAGCTGTAGCAGCACACGGCAGGGCTGAACAAGAGGAAGGGGCACGCTGGTTTCCACTGCCCATCGTCTCTGTCATTTAGAAGCAACCGTGATGTGGAAGCCAAAGCACTGCATGTGGGGCCCCAGATTCAGACCCAGCTCTGCCATGGCTGGCTGTGCATGTCGAACACCTTGTTTATCTTTCTTTTGCCCCAGTTTCTTCATCTGTTCATGTGGCAAGAAAAGAGCTTCACCATCTACTGAAGGAGTCCACGGAGTATTGAAACAGAAGGTACAATGTATAACAGGGCCCCTATTTAAAATCTTCTGCGTTCTCATTTCAACAAAGGTCCTCAGAAGCACTACGATTCCACACTGGCAGGTCTGTAGACTGTGTTAGTTACTTTTCTCTCATTGCTGAGACAAAATAGCCGACACCAAAGTTAGAGGAGGAAAGGTTTATTTAGCTCACTGTTTGAGGAGGTTTCAGTCTGTCATCAGCTGGCTCCAAGGCAGGTTGGCAGGGCCCAGGGTAAACATTTCCTGGAGTTCTGGGCCTGTAAACTGGCTCAGATCTGGGAACTCGTTGATGGACTATGGCTCCCTGTTACTCTGACTTGAAGTAGGTTTCTGCAAGTCCACAGGTGGTAGTTTTGGCAGCAGCATCACACACAGGGAAGGCAAATCCATATCCAGAATACGTGTCTGCACCAGTGAAGACAAACTGCAGTCTCTTCCATGATGGAAGTGGTCCAGTATAATCAACCTGACACCGGGTCACAGATCGATCACCCCCGGGAATGGTGCCATAGCGGGGACTCAGTGTGGCCTCTGCTGCTGGCATGTCAGGCGTTCAGCAGTGGCTGTAGCCAGATCAGCCTTGGTGAGTGGGAGTCCACATTGCTGAGCCCACGCATAACCTCCATCTCTGGCACCATGGCCACTCTGTTCATGAGCCCATTGAGCAATGACAGGGTGGCTGAAGAAGGAGGTTGGCCACTACCTGCAGACCGGGTCATCTTATCCACTTGATTCTTAAAGCCAGGTTTCTAGATTTTCTTATATTTTTCTTAACACACATTACTTTTTATTTTATTTTATTATTTATTTATTTATTTATTTATTTATTCTTTTGGTACCAGGAGTTGGAGTTGAACTCACAACCTTGTGCATTCCAGGCAGGTGCTGTGCCACTGAACTATATCTCTGGCCCCTCTTAACATACATTACGACCTCCACGTGCCCTTCAGTGTGTGCCGGATCTTGGCGGTTGGCTGCCTGGAGCCCTGCCTCTTCTTTTCTGTCCTCATTGAGTACCACCCACCCTAGATAAGAAAAAGAAGGAATGAAATAATATTTATTATTGCACAAACATTCTTATGCAAACAAGGGCAATCTTCTCAGGAGAGCCCACTGGGATCACATCGCCTCCTTGAGGCCCCCTCATTTTCCCTTGACCCTCTTAGCTCATCCACAGGCATCTGTGGTTTTCAGATAGCCGTGATCAGAACAGATACATTATCTGCTTCTGCTAGTTTTATTTATTTAACACAGCTATAAATATTTCCTAACTTTTTTCATCCCTTCATAATCATCTCTGCTACTTGTTGTAAACCATTCATGGGGTAAAACATCATATTGAAAATCATAATTTTCTGACTGCTGGCTTCTTAGGTTTATTTAATAAATAACGCCATAATGAATACCTTCCATTTATAGCTTCTCTTCACCCACTATGAGTTACGGGGAAAAAGTGTTTATACTTATTTTTTTCTAAAAGCTGGGCAATACTTTCCAAATTCCCTACAAGCTGAATATTTATCAGCCATCCAGACCCATCTCTGCTTTATCTTGCTTTACTTTCATGGGATCTTCTGGTCAGTGAGGAAAGGATTTAGCTGCTGTTTCTAATCATGAATTTTCCCATCAACAAATGTCTTTGAACACTGTTTCTTGTTCTCCGAAAAGGCCAGAAGAGTTACGTAGATTCCTTGCTAACACTTGCCCCATTGTAGCCTGCACTGCAGAACCAATCTTGTCCAAAGCAAGAATGGGAATTCTATCAAGCAGAACACAGGCTCTCTGCACAGCCCTGTCCATCATCAGCCAAAGAGCGTGCAGGGGTTCTTAACCCAGAGCCTTCTAAACCAGGGCCCAGCCAGGAGCTGAGGACCACCCTACATATCTAAAGCAGAGCACCTTTCATAGAGTGGTTACACAGATGGTGGGAGAGCTGAGAGTCTGGGTGGGGGTGGAGGGCCAAGTGAGGGGCTGGCAATGGTGGGAGGTCACTAGCATCCAAAGATCAAAGGACAGATTCAGAGTCACCTGGCAGAAGATGTGCCCAAAGGCCTGTCCCCGAGGGAACGCAGGAGGTGAGGCAGCCCTGTGGAGGCCGCCAGAAGCATGGACATCAGTTTTGTTTGCAGTGCCTATAGGGAGGCTAGAGGAGTAGCTTGGTGGTGGAGCTCCTGCCTACGTCCTTCTCAGGATCAGTCGCGGGACGGATATCCATGTCAGCCACACACATCTGTGCTCGTGGTGGCAAGCTGTCCTGTTATCTGGCTTCCCATTGCCGTGGAAAAATACCAAAGGGGAAGATGTTTATTTTGGCTCACAGTTTTGGAGGTCGCTGTCCACTGACTGCTCTGCTCTTCTGAGGTCTGTGGTGAGATGGAAGCATCATGGCGGAAGGGCCCAGTGGAGGAGAGCTGCTCACCTCATGGTGGCCAGGAAGCTGGTGCAGGGGAAGGAGCCAGAGAGGCAGGGGCTGGCTGAAGACGGAGTCTCCGAGCTTACATCCCCTGCTCCGCTCCCTTCCAGCTAGGCCCTGCCTCCTGCTTCTTTCACCCTGTAATCATGCCATCAGCCATGCTGTCATCAGTGGGGTGCTCCCCAGGTGAAGTTAGGTCATGTTAGATATCTGTGATGCAAACATCTTCTGGAAGCCCCGCCTCTGAACACATGGGCCTGTTGGGGTACTGTAGATCTAAAACACAACATTCTGTCCATAATTTGAGCCAAAAAGGGATTTATTAAAGGGTGTTAGTAGGTCACAGAGTCTCGAGGAGGCCAGAATCAGACTTGGGAGTCAGACCATGCGTGTGGCCTGGTGAGTCGGGTGGGTAGGCAGTTTCCACAGAGGCCGGACCAGGCCCGGGACTCACCCTGCAGACCCAGCGTGGGCCATCATGACTGACCTTTCCCACAGCTGCCTCAAGAAGCTGGTGTCTTATGCCACATGTCACCTGTCTTCCGTATAGGGGCTTGACCCCTTTCCTCATCACTCCCGGTTTCCTAGGGCTCAAAGTTCTGAGGGGCATCTGGCTCTGTGCCCGGTGACATCTGCTTGTCCGTGGCTGCAGAAGAGGTTGAAGAACAGTTCTGGCTTCTGCTTCAGGGAATGGAAGACTCAGTGTGCCAAGTTTGGGTTTGTGAGTGGACAAGTGTTCACCGTGTGCTGATGGCCATATGTTGGTGAGTGCTCGGTGTTTCCAGGTGTGACCTTCACACAGATCAGCCGAGTGCTGGTTCCACTGACAGAGGGTCCTGTGTCAGGTAAGGCTGGTGGGGAAATCTGCATCTCGGCCATTCAGTAGCTTCATCTTTTGAAGGCATCACAGCAGACAGTGTGGGTGATCACCCAACTTTAGAGTTAGAGCGGAACTCAGAGATAAGCCAGCCTCCTTCCCACCCAAGCCTACACCCTTCCAAGTCCCCAGACAGCTCCATTTGTTAGGAACATTTTCTCTTTCTAACTGTGGCTGATGTATATTTCTGCAAGAAGATTATTTTTCCATAAATTCAGAATTAGATAAATAACTATCACCAGAATGTGTTTGGTGCCTTCCTGTAATTTCAGCTCTCTGGGAGACAGAGACAAGTTCCAGCCAAGCCTGGTAACATTTAGTGAGATCCTGTTTCAAGATAAAAAAAAAATTTTAAAGGCTTAGAAATACAGCTCAGCATAAAATCTCTGAATTCGGTCCCCAAACCAGTGGGTAAAATCAGCCTCATCTAGGGGCAAGTGTTAGAAGGAAAAATCCAGGCTCATCCTTGGGGAAGAATATTTAAAAACCCAAGTCTTACAGCTAAGCTCTTAAAACAGCCTAGACATCTATCAACAGTTGAATGAATGAAGAAAATTATATATTCAGTGAAATATTGTTCAGCCAAAAAGAGGAACGAAGTCATGTAATTTGCAAGAAAATGGATGGAACTTCAGACCACCATGCTAAGCAAAATAAGCCAATAAGAAAGTTAAACATTGCATGGCTTCTCTCTTATCAGAGACCTAAAATAAAATTAGATAAATGAATAAAATAAAGAAGAGATGGTAGAAAATACAATATCGGTGTCTTGGAAATGAAGAAGGAGACTAGGGGGAAATGATCAAGATGTATCAATGTTATATGCCTGTGCCATTTCTCCAAAAACAAACATCCTTATTCTGTATCACAAGCAGACATTAATAAAATAAAATTAATAAGAGAATACATTACATACATACATTAATAAAAGCCTCTACTCTTCAGAGAACAGCAGACAGCCTTCCATGCCTCTCCAAGATTATGTTCCAGTAGAATACGGCTGAGGTATTACTGCAGTCACCATGAATAGAGCATCCCTCTTTGAGTCTTTCACTGGGTGGGATTCTAGGGATAAAAGGATGAATAAGACGTGGTTCTTGCTCTGAGGAAAGCCCAGGTCTGGTAAGAAAGCAAAGCCTATACATAGATAACAGGGCTGTAGCTAAGAACTGCAAAAGAGTGGAGAAAGTGTGGTGAGAGCCTGAACAGGACCAGGAAGGACCAGAGAAGGCTTCGGAGGCTGGGTGCCCTGGGCAACGAGCAGGAGGGCCTGGCACACACCTGTGGCTTCTCTGAGAGGCCAGCTGGGTGCATTCCTGGGGATAAAGCCAGACAAGCTGCACCAGTGCAATCAAGCGGTGACAAGAACTCCAGATGAAAGAGTTTCTCTGGTGGAAGACCAATGAGTTTGCAAACTTGGTTCTGTATGTGGGGTTAGGGTTCTGAGCAGGTGTTTCTTCCATAGAAGGATCTTTAGGGGGTCACGGACAGAGCCTCTTGCCCCTTCCTTCTACCCATTAAAAAAAATCAGTGCAGAACAAAATCCCTCCACAAACCAGGTTTGGTGACTCATATTCATAATCTCAGCACTCTAGGAGACGGAGGCAAGAGGATTGCAAGCTTGAAGCAAAGCCTGAGCAGCTTAGTGACTTGGTGAGACCCTGTCTCAAAATGAGACACTGGGGTGCAGCTCAGGGAGAAGGCCTGGATTCCATCCCCAGCGCCACACACAGAACAAACCCTCCACAGGGCTCGCACCTGTCCCAGACAGAAAGCAGCGGTTAGGCCTCCGCAGTTGTGCACGCGATTCCTGCGCCCTTCACTCCGCCCTGCTGCTGCAGTGCGTGAGCCGCCCGAGACCACACTCGCAGCTGGCCCTGGGCATCCGCAGGCTCTGCATCCCTGATTCCACCCACTGTGGACTGAAGACGTGGCTTTGAAATTGCATCTGTACTGAGCATGCACAGACTTCTTTCGTGGTGTTATTCCCTAAACAATGAGCATAACACCTAATCACACACATTACAGTGTAGTAGGTATTATGTCTCCTAAGAGGATTTAAAGCATACGGGAGAAGATGCATGGGCTACACACGAATACTCCACCATTCTATACAAGGTCCTTGGCCATCTGTGCACTTGAGCATCTGCCGGGATCCTGGGCCAGTTACCTGGACAACTGTCAATGAGTGTGGCTGGGTACCAATAAAACTTTACCAATAAAAACAGGCAGTGGGTGTGAATTGGCTCAAGCTGAATTCAAGCCCCATCATTTACGTCTTAGTTTGTCCACTTCTTCCTAGCGCACAGCTTGAGTTTGGACGTGAGGGGGTAGGGCCAGGAGATGAGGCCACCCGGGAAGGGCAGAGGGCACTCAGGAAGTAAAGCAGGGTGTGGAAGGGAGAGGTCCCTTTGGCTGCACTGGGGAAAGCCATCGCTGGGAGGAGGACAGGCGACCGTCCTTCCTCCCGGAGTCCTCCTGGCTGCCCACCCTGCTGCCTCACTACGGCTCCGTGCTGACTGCTCCTTGGCCGGCGGCTGCTGGGCAGGAGCTGTATTTTGTCCCTGAGCTGACTGTACACAAGATAATTTCTATTTTGGTGCAAAAGCACCTCGAGCTCCTTCGAGATGAAAGACTTTGCATAAAAGTGAGTTATGACCCTGCTTATTGGGAGCACCACTGAGTGTTTCCAAAAGTGGAGTTAAACCCCTCTGGCGTCTGTGAACGGCTGGCTGCAAAGGGTCCTTGGCCATTTCAGCAGCCATAGTTTTTGGTGTTGATTCTGTAGACAATAAATCAATGTCTTCCAAGTCCAGAGGCGGCGTTTACATTTGCCAAAGTGAGGAAGATCTCCAACTGGTCCAAGCCGAGGCTGGAGCTCTGGGAGATGAGGGACACACACACACACACACACACACACACACACACACACGCTCACATGTACATATTCCACAGTCATGTGCTCCAGAATAGCTATTCCCTTGTCTTGCAACTTCCTATACATTCTCGTGGTGCTGGTTTTCTTTGGTTTTTACATCAAAGTTCTGACTTGGTCATGTTCCACTGATTTTTGCTAAATGGCTCTTCTTCGTGGATCAAAGGTGTCAACAGGTGTAACTTTTCCCGTTCCAAGCCCAGGACTCTGAGGCTGTTCGGTTCCGAGCTTCTCCTCAGACCCAGCTTGACAGAGCACACCAATCTTTTTTTTTTTTTAGGAAAAGACCGTACCTGTCTTATCTTACTCCCATGGCATTTTGCACAGTTTTTTAACCTCGAGTTAGTAAAAGTCGGTTGGAAGGGCTCTGCAGACCGCCCTGAACTCTTTCATCAGATCCGAGAGCCGCGAGCTCCATCGCTGGAGGTGGATGGGCGCTTCCACTGCCAACCTACCTCATTACCATCTCTCCGCCCTCCCCACGGGAAACCGTGCGGTTAAAATAACACACAGCCTCTGTTCAGAGCTCAAACTTAGAGCTGCTTTTGGAGGCAGATTTTGGATGTAGAAAACTCTCAGCAGAAGCATCCAAATTGCTTTTGGAAAATTCAGTGTTTTAACCTCTCCGGAAGAAATCGGGGATCTCCTCAGGTAAACGTTTCCTTCCATTTCTTCACTGTTCTGTCAAAAACCTGGCTAAGAAAAGAGGGTCAGAGAACCGTGGAAGGAGCCCGCTCTTTCTGGCCTTTTCCCGGTGAACAGGGCTGTGTCTTTCTCTCTGAAAGGAGGCTAGAGAGACGGCAGAAGAGCTGTGGGGAGAGCAAGCTGAGGAGGCATTCTCTGAGTAGAAAGGGCTGGTGTTTGCAGAATCTGTGAGCCTGCTTAGCAACCATGTGCCATCCGGTCGTGTCCAGGTTATGTTGAACTAGGGACCCGGGGTCTGGTGGGCTTGATCTCTGCTGGTGCAGCGGCGCTGGGCAGCTCCCTTCTTACTTCCCTTTCAGTAATTGGGGGTGCCACTATGACTGTCTGTCTGTCTGTCTGTCTGTCTTCCTCTATTCTACAATTTCTTCTACTGTCTGTTTTCATAGTTTTTAAACTCACATCTTTCTCCAGTGACAGATGATTTAAAAATTTGTCCAAAGTCTATTTTAAAATGTGTTAACATTTTCTCTGAATATCAGTGAAAATAACTATGATCTTCTCTGAAAGGAAAGAGGAGTGCATTTGCCGGGGGGAGGCATTTGTTTTGAAAAACCTGCCGGCCCTCCTTGGGGCTTCCTTGCACTCCATAAGTTTTCTGTTTGCCAACATTTGTGGCTTTGGAATCCGTCTTTGCATCTCACTATGGCTAAGTCAGGTATCCACCGGCTGGTCTATAACTTCTTTTCTGAGTGATTGTTATCATTTCTGAAGCTTTCATTTGAACAAAACTTCATTCCTATTTAATGATAGAGTCAGATCAGCCAGTCAGTGAGGCTGTTGTTAGTCCCACATGTATTCTAGATGTGCTCTGCAGCAGGACAGAGCCGGGGAGGACTGTGTCAGAGAATGTCAGCTCCAGCCTTGGTGTTCGCTATGTCCTTCGATTCCCACCTACTCACGAAAGAAGCAGTGAACGTTGCCAGACAGGACAGCATGCTGCACGGACGTCCAGGCTTTAGGTGGTAGGTAGGGCTGAGGCGACTGCCTGCTGCCGTCACCGAGAGCTCGTTATGTACCAGGGACCACACTGAATATTCTTCAGTCTTCTCATGTCACCCTCAACAGCCCTCGTTTTACACAGGAGAAAACAAGCTGAGAGGGAGGTACCTGCCCCGGGGGACCCATAGCCATAGCCTCCCTCAATGCTCTGACCTTAGTCTGCGGCCAAGACTTACAGGACAAAAGCATCAAAAATGTGCCCAAGCAGATGTGGTTCTTGGGCTGGCACCAGCCATGGAAATAGCTCGAAGGAGCACTTCTGCAGTCAGGGGCAAGTGGAAGGGTCTAGACATCCAGGGGACAGTAGCAGCGCATGCGCGGCTGAGAGGCAGAACTGGAAGCACTGAGGAAAGAGAGCTATGGGGTTGGGGCAGCGGGTGCCCCTGTAAGAAGAGCCGGGTGGGGCAGGAGTCCTGTCTGAGGTGAGCCACCTGTGGACTTCGTGTCTACTCCCTTGGCCTGCAGGCTTGGCCTTGCTCATGCAGGCCTCCAGTCCCAGCTCGGGCCTCCATCCAAGGCTCACCTCAGCTGCCAGGCTTCCCTGATCCTCCTGTTCGAAGAACACCCTGTGATCACCCTCACAGGCTTCCTTTAAACACTGTGGGAAGCACACATAACATACAATTTACCATCCTAACCATATTTAAAGTGGATAATTGAGTGGTATCTAAGTACATTTAAATGCTGTGCAACCGTAACTACTATCCGGTTCTGGGGCACTGTCATCTCTCCAAGTGGAAACCATGCCCGCTAAGCAGCCTCTCTGCACTGCTCTATCCCCCAGCTCCTGGAAACCACTAATCTGCTTTCTCTCTGAGTGGATATCCCCACACTGGATGGCATCGTAAAGCATGTGGTCTTTTGTGTCTGGCTGATTTTCCTCAGCATGTGTTTCATGTGCATCTGCGGTGTAGCACCTGTCAGTGCTTCTTATGTTCTATGGCTAAATGGTATTTCCTAGTATGTATATATCTCACTTTTTTCATCCGTTTATCTGATGACCGTTTTGATTATTTCCACCTTTTACCTATTGTGAACAACTTACAATAAACTCCTGTGTGCAAGGTTTTACTTGCGTGTATATTTCCAGTTCTTTAGGGCATGTATGTAGGAGTGGAATTGCTCGATCATATGGTGAGTCTATGTTTAACTTTTAGCGGGACTGCCAAACCGTTTTCCACAGCAGCTGCACTGTTTTATATTTCCACCATCCATGTAGGAGTGTTCAATTTCTTTACATCCTTGTGCCAGTACTTATTTTTTGTTTTTTTTTAATAGAGCTAGCCTAGTGGGTGTGAAGTGGTATCTTGCTGTGATTTTGAATTGCACATCCCCAGTGACTAAGGATATGGAGCATCTCATGTATTTGCTGGCCATTTGTCCCATTTACTTTTTCTTCCCTTTGTTTGACTTTTTCCCCTGAAATACATTTTATGACTTATCATACTGTGTCACCTTACAGCTTTATTTAAATAAATTTCTTTTCATCCATATTCTTTTAGGGTTATAGAACCTCAGTAAGGATGAGAACTCTATTTTGTTCATTATTGTATTTTAATACCTAGGACAGTGTTCAGAAATGTAAAATCCCCCCCTCCCCCTCTCTCTGCCCCTCCCCCGCTTCCTGGTCTCCTTCTCTGTCTTGGTTACTTTCTCGTTGCTGGGACAAAACACCTAACAACCCAAAAGTTAAAGGAAGAGAGGTTCATTCGGTTCACAGTTTGTAGAGCTTTCAGTCCACGGTTGGTAGGCTCCAAGGCAAGGTGGCATGGCTGAGGGGCATGGCCGAGGGGAAAGAGTGCATGTGCACCTTCCAGGCCACACCCACAGCCATCCACCTCTTCCCATCAGGCTTCGCCTTACAACATCACAGCCAGCTCTAACCCTATCAGCGTACTACTCCAGCATCACACACCCGCGATCCCGTCACCTCCCAGAACTCCCCCCTGTGAATGCGTAAGGCTTTGGGGGGACATCTGGCTATAAGACATAACACTTTCTCCCTTGCTTGCTAGCTAGATATGCACATGGACACTTACATACATACACATGTGCAGATACACACATGTATAGCAAATTACGGTTCTCTCCAAATCCTGCGCCTAGAACTTCCCCATCCCGCTCTTAGATCCACAGCGGGACAGCATTATGAGCAGAGTGTCATAGCCCCCTCGTGTCAGCTGGTCCATGTATTAGCAAGTCCATACTACGTTCCTCACCCTCCCGTCCCCAGCTGATTAATCCACGGCGGGATCATATTACCTTTCCACCATTCAGCTCCCCTGGGAATGAGGCAGACTACCTGTGCCCATGGCCCCGAGGGACAGTTAATGAAAGGGGTGCACACCTGTGCCCTGGAGAGCTGATAACGACGGTGTCCTGGACATGGACACCTTTTGAAGTTACACTGGCTTCTTGATCCCATCGAGTGAATTCTGTTGTTCCAGGTCAGTGGTCGCTCCCACTGTGGAGCCTCGGTAAGCAATGACCGCAGTGAGCGCAGATGTGACATCCATCTAAACAGCTGAATGTGGGAGCCTGGGGCAGGCCCTGTGGATGAGGGAAGATGCTTGGCCCCAGGTGACCCTGGAGAGCCCCAGGGCATTTGGGGCCAAGAATTCCAAGCTGTGCCTCACTGAGATTCAGTACACAAAAGTCTATTCCCAGAACGTTCCTTGGGTGACACACTTGTGGGAACTTGCCCAAAGCATGTGACAGTCACTTTTTAAAATGTTGAGTGTATGGAAGAGACCCTTTTATTTCACGAGAGTTTTCTCTTCCCTGGATGTGTAGGCCAAAGTTTAGGGGGAAGGCATCTGTTATTTAGGCTGGAGAATTTTGACTTCTGGATGAGAATTGTGTGACTGAATTTAGGAAAAGCTAGTAAGAGGATGATTGCTTCTGTCATTTTTTTCTGGCTCTGGACACTACCAGCACGCTCATGTATGAGGAACAGAATTTTAGTGATGATGGGGTCCTGACTCTTTTCAGGCTCCACTTCTGCTCTGTGACACTGTCCTGGAGTCTCCCTGATCAAACTGTCTCCCCATTGCCAGCAAGATCCCTGTCATAAGGATGCACTCCTGCTTGAATTCCAGCTTGAGGAAAGAGGAGTCTCCTGACTCCTACATACATGTTACTGTCACTCATGACAACCACCTGTGATATGGTGCTACTCTTGTCACAAAACAGAGCTCAGTGTCCTAGGTAGAAAAAAGGGCATATTTCAGGATAGGGTGCATGTTTTATTAAATGGTATGGCAAAACACAAATAGGTAAAAAGCTTTCAAGAGTTTATCCCTTAGGCAATTTGAAAGTGAATAAGGGTTTGTCTTCATTTGGAAATGTTGGGGCTTCCTGGGATGATGTGTTTCTCTCTTTCCCCCTCTCATTGTTGTTGTGGGATATGACAATTTTATGCAGAAGAATACGAAAAACTTCCAAAAAATACCATGCAAGAATGTGAAGTATAAACCCAAGACTTAAAAATCAAAAAATATTTTTACAAATGATATAATCTAATGCTATCTTTTCACTGAATGAATACAATAAAATATTATCATTCTCTTTACTATTTTTTCCAATACTGGGAATTGAACTCGGGGTCTTTGCACTGAGCTATGTCCCTACCCCTTTTATAGAAACATTTAGTTTGAGACAGAGTTTCATTAACTTGCAAGGTTGCCTGGGCTGGGTTGGAACTTGTGGTCCTCCTGACTCAGCCTCTCAAGAGTGCTGGGGTTACAAGCATGTCTCACTACACCTCACTCTATTCATTTTTAAAATTTTGTACTAAAATTAACTTTTAATGGATATAAAAACAAAATTGTACATATTATGGGATAGGGTGTTGTGTTTTCTGACATCGTGCAATCATGCACTGATCGGCATGCTCACTCATCTAACAAGCACTGTGTGAGCCCAGTAAGCACCCACTGACACTCCCACTGGGCGGGGTACAAGGGACTGTCCTGTTGTCTTAACCTTAAGACTCAGGACCTCCGCAGGCACCATACGTGAGTGCAGATAGAAGGGCAGTAAAGCAGCGGCTATGAGGGCTCCTTACGTCTAGTGAGACCGCAATATATTTGAGCTGAGGGCAACCCCATCCATGCCCAGCTGGGGGGCAGAAACTGAGAAAACTTGTAGGCACATGTTTTGCAAGGCAGTGAAGCTCCAAGAACTACTGTCTTCCTCAAGTCAACCTTCAGGGCTACTGCAGGCTTTGCAGAGACAGGGGTTATGCGCTTGCCTTTTCCTCTTACACCTTTCCCTGTAGGGAAGCAGCCCTTTACAATGACAGCTGATGTCTAGAGAACATTATGCAATCACAGTTCTACTGTTCTGCAGTTGTGGTGGAACAGAAGCACTGGTGGGGGTCTTAGTGCCAGAGGACATCTTGTCCCCAGTGGAGTGACATGCTTCTTCCGAGACATTGCCCCTAGGAAATACATGCTTTAAATAGCAAACACAGTGAGGCTACTGCTGGGCATGGGCCAGTTCAGGACAGAAGATGGCAAAGCACCAGTTCGGGTCTTGACACATGCCGTGTCAAGTCAGCCTTCAGTGTTCTCCATGGACCAAGTGCAATAATGTCAGTCAGTGTCAATGCTCAAGCTGCATAGCAGGTGATAAAAATAAATCAACCACATCAGTGCCATTGGCCTTTGAAAAGTGCCATTGGCCTTTGAAAAGTACCGTGTGATTCCTTTTTAGTAGCTGTACTTCCCTAAATTTGAATTTGCTTAAATTGATATTCAAATTATATTGCATCGTTTCAGCATATGTAAGCTGAAGATGAGGACTGGACCACAAAACAGGCAGAGAGGAGCCCCTTGGGGCTGTCATGGTCACAGGACTGGCAACAGACAGCCCAGCCCCACCTTCATCTTCTCATCCTTACCCATCAGCCATCATAGGAATGTCAAAAACTCATCTCCATCTTCTTTGAGGAACTACTATAATGTTTCCCAGCAACCTACTTTTGAGTACACCATTCAAAAAAATTGAAATAAAGATCTCAAAGAGTTCTCTGCACAGTAGGCAAGATATGAAAATGATCCCGATGTCCATGAGGAGATGAAAGAGTACAGAACACGCAGGGTGTGCAGATGAGGGAGTGCAGAACAGCCTGAAAAGGCAGTCAACACCAACTCCATCACAGAAAGGCGAACACTGCATGATTTCGCTGATCTGATTCCACAGCTAGTGCTCTAACTAAGCTCATAGAAAGAGTGGAATGGTGGTTGCCAGGGGCTGTGGGGGAGGGAAAATAGGGAGTTGTTCCGTCAGTGTAAAAAGTTTCAGTTATGCAAGAGGAGTACGTTAGTTAACAACACTGCACGTATACTTCAGGTGTGTTAAGCGGTAGCTCTCATGTGAAGGGTTTTCACCCCAGTAAAATAATAATAACTAGGGCCCCAGCACCGAGGGCCACAGGAAATGATGGGGTGTGCATTGAGTCACCAAGGGCAGTCTGGAGGGCAGTGCACCTGCCCACCCTCTGGGCCGCTGTGGTGTTGGTGTCTGAAGTCAGAACGTCAGTGGTTTCCCGTCACTTACTGTCGCATTGCACCTGTATGTCAGCACCTTGTCCTCAGCAGACACCACACCAAATCTCCGCAGTGAAAGACAGTATTACCTTCCCTTTCCTTAAGTCTAAATGGAACAAAATAAGAATTGTAAATATGTCATGGCAGGACCTCATGCTTAAAGAACAAGGTTATAATTTATACCAAGAATCATGAGCTCTTCTGTATGTTAGTACAAATTCTGATTTTTCGTTGTATAGCCTGTCAGTACCTAAAATTATATATATTATATCTCTTCCCATGAAATGCAATCTCCATGAGGGCAAGGATATTTTAAAAAAAATTTATTCATTGTTCTATCCCTAGCACAGTAAATGCTTAAGAAACACTTGCTAAAGAGAATTGTGATTATATTGACTTCATTACTAAAAAGGGTGTGTTCAAATGAGAAAATCACTTAACCAAGGAAGAAACTCATTCCCAAGGAAACAAAGCTGGAGTCATCACAGTTTGGCTGGATTTGGGGAAGGAAATTAGTACTTAGGGGGGTTTTTTACTCCTGATTTTGTCAGTAAAAAACTGGGAGGAGGCAGAAAATGTGAGTCCTCTGAAGGTCTTGGCAATGATCAATCAAGATCTTTTTCTGTAATGATGTTTATGCTTTACACTGGGAAGAGCTGGGAATAAATGTAGCTTTCATTTTCCCACTTCTAAAGAATTTTCTTTAGCAGAGGAAAAATAAGTAGAAAGACTGAAAATTTAGAAGTCTATGGTAGAAATCATAGAAAAATACTCCATGGAGAACACACGACAGCTCTCAAAAGATAACTCCGTTGTCATGGCAGGAAGGAAGGTAGCAAGGAGCTCTGGGCCTCTCAGGAAGTTCAAGTGAAGGAAACAGGAGAATCATGAAGAAAATTTTATTGCCAAGGAAAGAATCACAAGTGCAATTCAACTTGCCAACATGAGCCCGAAGGGTTTCAGGGAAACAGGAAGTTTTTTCAGCCAATGAGGTAAGTGGAGCAAATAAGAGAGAAGTGGGTGGAATTCAAAGTCGAAGTTTTCATGACAATGAGGTATTGGACAGTAAGAACTCTGCAGTGACACTTAACAAGAATATGAATCAGCTTTGCGCAGTGGCAGTATCGTAGCCAATGAGGTTTATCCGAGGCGCGATTATTGCTAAGAATATGAATCATCCCAGAGACTAAAGAGATTTTAAAGAGAAGATGTGGAAGTGTTAGGCTGTGGAGGACACTAGTTCTACTAAAAATCTTACACATACACTGGAATCTATTCTCTTTTTTTACTTAGCATTTTTTAGCATAATCTAGGCATGGGGGTTACAAGGGTGAAGGAATAAAGACAAGCACAATCTCCGCTTACTTGGAGTATGTTGATAAAAAAGTCACGCAATCTCACTGATGAAGATGTATATTCAAGGAGGTGTCAAAGGGGAAGGAATTCATATGGATGAGTGACGAGTGATGGATGCAAGAGGAACAGATGCAGAGTCAGTGGGCTCTCCAAGGAGCTGGAATCTGAGAGTCCCCAGAGCCAGGTAGGGGAGACAGGTAGAGGTAGGTGGAAGAATCCTCCTAGACAGAAGTTCTGTGGAGGAAGAATCATAGCACCACCAGGAAGCAGAAGGAAGATAAGCACAGCTAGAAAAGGTCAGGATAAATACTATAAACTGAAGCAGGAACAGGGGAAGAAGCTACTGCAGGCAGACCCCGTGGTAAGAGCAGTATGTGAGGTTCACTCCTAAGAACAACAGGATAACATGGGGTGCTACGATTTCTTCTTCTGGGGTGAGACAGGACCTCCTGAACTCGCCAGGTAACCCAAACTCACCCACCTGTGTGCCAAAACTGTTCATATTTTTATCACTTTCGTTGGACCAAGGCTTGGACGGGCTTGTTCACTTTCTCCATGTCCTCCTAAAGCACATGTCCCAAACTCAGTATTTTCTTGATGGTCCAGGACATCAAGCTCTCTTAGCCTCGCTTGCTGCTGGAAGAAAATACCTCACATTCATGATTTAAAGGACAAGGGGTTTATTTTGGTGCAAGGCTTGTAGAGGATTGAGGCAAGAGTTTGCTGGCTCCACGGCAGGAAGGGCCTGGGAGAAGGACCTGGCTAAGGGAAGCGGCTCTCATCATGGCGGCCAAGCGGCAGATAGGGAAGTGAGGATCAGGGAAGGAGATGCACCCGTTCAGGCCCCAACTCCAGTAATCCACTTCTTCAGCCAGGTCCCAATTCCCAAAGCATATTTGCTGTGGATTATTTAGTGGATTAATCTACCAAGAAGTACAGCACACCCACGGTCCAATCTCTTTCCAGAAGTCCAACCTCTAATCACATGAGTCTTCGGTGGGGACATTCTAGGTCTAAACATACCATACGTCATATGCTTCTGAGGGATAAAGGCTCCTTGACCATATGCTCAAGAATCCTACACTATTTTTCCTTTTTGAGTCCTGATGTGCTTTTAAATTGTTTCACTTTCTCTTTCTGCCATTGTACCTGTCTCTCTAATTTGATGCTTTCAATAGTCAGAGGATAAGATATAAGAAAACCCAACTCCCACTGAATGCTAGTGTGTGCACTGAGGGTCTCCCCTGTTATTGCTCAAGCTCCCTGCTGGTCCCCATGCATGCTCCATTTTCCATAAGGGAGCCCAGTTAGTACCTCAGGGCTGTGCTGTCCAATAATGTAGCCACTAGCTACATACAGTTATTTAAATTTCAAATAATTAAAATGAAGTGAAGGTAAGAATTCAGTCCTTAATGCATCCAACTACATTTCAAGTGCTAATACCACATGTGGCTGGTGGCCACACAGGTACTTAACATTTCTACTGCAGAAGGAAGTCCCGTTTTACAGCACTGTCATAACATATTATAGACAGCATAAACCAAATGATTGATGTTACTGCTATTAACACTGCTAGCCCTCTATTTGACAGCAACTCCAGGTATGCACCATATACAGAACTGGATGTGGCTTTCCTTGTTCTGCTAAGCTTACAAAAATACATCCTGCAAATTATTCCTTGCAGAATTGTTATAATTACTGTAATACTATTGAAGAAATGCTCAGAGATCTGCTATTTCCAGCAGAGAAATGGACTCGAAGCTAATTAAAATTCTACAGTTGCTCACTGGAAAATCTGAGCTCTTGCTTAATTCACCTTTCCATAGTGTCTCTGAATAGATACAAGTTGTACACACATCATGCAATCTTCACTGATTTGAGAAATTCCATGACCCCACCAGAGCCTCGGTCAATTCACTGCTCAACCTTGAGAGACCGGGTGCAAGCATGAGCCCATGGCCCTCACGCAAATGAAATGCTTATTTTTAAGTAGAAAAATCAGCTCATTCAATTGATGAGCTAGTTACCCTGTGCTCTAAGCTCAGAATAGCAAATGAAGAAGAGATCGAAACTATTCCAGCTGAATGTCATATAAAAGTCATGTCAAGGTGTGATGAATAATGCATTAGTGATTTCTTGATTTTCATTAGGCAGCAGCTTGAGGATGTGATTGTGCCTGGAGATTTACATAATAACAACAACAGTAACAGCATTTATCCATTAGCGCTACGCCCCGTACTAACTCAAGGTAGTAACCACCTTTTCCATTAGCACTAAACCCTATAATAACTCAAGGTAGTGAGTAGACTTTTCCACATCTTAAGGTGAGGAAAACAAGTTGCAGGATGGTAGGGAAGGGTACAGCAGGAGCGCAGCCTGAGGCTCACCTGGCAAGGCAGCTGTTACACGCCAGCTGCCCTGGTGGCCTTGAGGTGCCAGTGGACCAAACCTTGACTTTGGTGATGAGAGAAAAAATAAACACAGCATTTTTTTTTTTTTTTCCTGTCTTGGGTCAACCAACTTAACATAAGTTTCAAAGAGAAGTTCTGTTGTTTTTGAAAGACAAACAAATATGCAAATAGAAATTTAAAAAACTGCCCAAAGTGTCCAGGATGAGTGAGAACAGCCAATATCTTACTGTTTAATTTGGTCACTTTCCTCACTGCTGAACTGGGTGTACAGTCCCGCCCGGCAAGGCTGGGGTGCAGGATGCTACAAGGTTTCTCTCCTGGAGAATCAGCTGCTAACTTGAGTGATGCGTAAATATTTTTCTGGGGATGTCTCATGCGCCAGGCACTCACAAGAGGTGAATAAGGCTTGGTCTTCGCGTGAGAGCTGTTTGTAGTCTACCCTGTTGGTAAGTAAAGAATTAAGACACAAGATCAAAGCAGGGACTTGTGAAATGCAAATGGGTACATGATAAAGTGCACACTTTCAAGCCCAAAGTCAAAGGTGCTGTGGGTCTGATGGGGGCACAAGCTTACAAAGGAGGCGAGCTGGGCAGTGGGTGCCAGACTGCTAGGGAGAGCGAGGCCAGACTGATGAATCACTGGGCTAGTGATGTCCACTGTTGAGGGCACAAGGCCCTTGGTAAGGCCAGACCTGGAATTAATTTAGAAGTCTGGGTTCAAAAGCCGCGATTCATTCACCTAGGAGTGGAATTAGCTCTAATAGTTGACTGACGAGTATCTACCGGCAAAACTGAAGGGAAGACATAGGTAGGGGTCAGATAAAAACTTCCTAAGATAACAGCCAGACGCTCATTCATCAGGGGCAAAATTGGGACCTGCAAGTTCAGTGTAGCAGAAGGGAATGGGGCCAACGGGCCAACGTAGGGTGCAGAGCTCTAGGGCACAAAGAAAAGACACAGAGCTGTCCCAGGTCCAGAAGGAAGTGCAAGGGGAAAGGATGAGAAAAGCCAAGCCTCCCAGAATCACACCACAGCTGGCAGGGCCTCAGTCCAAATCCACCCTGGACTGAAATACATATCTCTTGGGACTGACAACCTACACAGACAATCTGAATGGAACTCATTTCCGGCGCAAACAAGATGTTCTCCTTCACACTCCCAAATGGGGGATTTGGTGCACTTATTTCAGAGCATGTAGGAGGAGGCAAAAATGGGAAGCTACTCCACACCTCAGTGAGACCAGGGGAAGAGAAATCCGGGTAACGAAAATGACAGCGAATGGGCAGGCTAAATACAGGAGGTGCGTGGGAAAGAAGAGAAGAGGGAGGAGGGGGCGGCCAGGCCTGCAGAGGCAGCAAGTCTCCAGCAGCAAGAGAAGCGGTTTCCTTCCACAGACCGCCATCCCTCGCACAGCACAAGGGGCCTTCCAGGCAGTGCTAAAGCCCCTCTGCTTTCCACATCTTCTCTGCAAAGCAGCAGGAACTCCACCCCACCCGGAAGCTCGACTTCTTCCTTTCTACCTCCTGTGTTGCAGAGTAACCTTCCGTAAGCGTTGAGCAAATTTTCATCTTGACTTCAGCAGGAGGGATGACAAGGCAGGAAGGCAAACTCCTGAAGATTTCCTGCATCAGCCCGGAAAGAAGGACCAGGTTCTTTCCTTTTGCACGAGAGCAATCATTTCATGCTCAGTCCTCATGGTCTTAGCAAAGTGCTCTGCAAGGAAGGTAGCACCCATGAAGCTCCTGGTCTTTCTCTGAGGAGTTGTCCAGTCTGTCAGGTGAGGGTGTAGATACTGCAAGCAGTAGTCAGGACACTAACATTCTTCACAACTGAAGAGTTTACTTTGAAGAATCTTGCAAAAGGACTTGGACCTCCAGATCCTGGCAGAGTGTGTAAACTATACTCTGCCCTGGGGGTTTCCTGGGCTTTGGTGTTGCCAAGCCCTAAATCGCACAGAAATCTCTAAATCTAAATCTCTCTGCTCTGATAATAAAGAGAGCTACAAGCAGGGGACAGGGCTCAGGGTATATTTTCAGGAGTTCAGAATGGAAGGCGCTGGGCAGAGCTATAAGCAGACATGCATCACTGATCCTGGAAGCCACACATCTGCCTTTCTGCTCTGTAGTCCTGATGGGGGCCGGCTCTGGGTCTATGTCCATCTGTCCATCTGTCCATCTGTCTCGTTTCTCTCCATGGGCAGTTATATGCTCTGATTCCACTGAAAGGTCAATTCCGAGTTATCCAAATGGACATGTGCCAGAAATAGAAAATATCCTGTAAGCAGCACTGACATGTAGACACTGAGAGCTACCGTAATGTGCTTATGGGCAGCACTAACACAGGGACACCCAGTTGTCAAAGGAGGACTATCAGTACCCTTACTTACGCATGGGGCCAGATTCCTTTGTTGTGTGATCTCGGTACCTACACTGGGGACCTGGCTCTTTCCTACCTCACAGCAGAAAAAGACATAGATTCAATATCCAAAACTTTGGTGTATTTGCACATTTTGAATTCCTCCTAGGATATATATCCTTTTCATTATTTTTTCCAAATTTTTATTGCGGTTAATCCATTATAAAATTTGTCTATAATTTTCTCCTTTCTGGCTAACTCCCCTGGCTTTGAGCAGACCACATACTTTTCATTTGCAAAATCCACAGAAGTAGTCGGCTTTCTTTAGCAACTGTCTTAATCCACTTTGCATCTCTGTGACAAGTGGCTAGGTGTTTCACACTGCAGAGGGGTTTGCTTACCTCACAGTTTTGGAGGCTCACAGTCCAAGGCTGGGTGACAGGGTAGCTCGTCTGTTTGGCTTCTGGTTGCATCACTGCATGGTAAAGGGCAGCGTGCGTGTGTGTGTGTGTGTGTGTGTGTGTGTGTGTGTGTGTGTGTGTGTGTGAGATCACCTGAGGAGGCAGGAAGCAACAGGGAGTGTGAAGGACCCGGCTTGCTCTCTTATGAAGACCTGCTGTCCAGGGAACTAATCCATCCCTGTGAGGCCTGACCCAGCCTGTGGGACCTGCGTTAATCCCACCACAAAGGTAACTGTGACCCCAGCCCTCCCACTGGGCGCCATCTCTTAAAGGTCCCATTTCAGAGCCACCATACTCCGGCAACCAACTTCCAACCCCAGAACCGTTGAGGCACAAACTATCAACCATAGCGGGGACCTCATGCGCAATAGGACGTTTTACTTTCAATAGTAGCCTACAAGAGTGACTGGCTGAACAGGAAAGTAATGAATCCTGAGATGAAATGCGGATGCCAGGCAGGGAGCTAGGTCCATTCGCCAGCTCGCTGCGTGCTGTCCTCCCCAGCATGGCTCTCACGGCCGCCCTAGCCTGTGCCTCGATGGAAGTGGAAGTCACCCCGTGCCGCAGGCTCTGGGCAGCTGCTCACAGGGAGCCAAAGCCAGAAAGATTAAATGTTCAGCAGCCAAGTAGCCAGTAGGCTGGCTCCGTGCTGTTAGGAAGCCTGCCCACAGGCGGAAGAGCGCTTCCGTCTGGAAGGCTCTAAACCCTCCCTGTGCTGCTCCTGACACACAGAACTGGACTTTGTGCTCCAAGGTGAGGCTTGTGCGCTCTGATTCCTCTGGGTTTAGGAAGCTAAGAACAACACCTTGGCCGCTAGCTCCTGTTGGCAGGTTTGGGGATTAGAAGGGGGAAGAGGGTAGTTAGGGTCTTGACCCCGACAGAAGCTCCCAGCTGCTCAGTTTTGCCTGCCTCTATATGTCAGTAGGTAATGTCCAGTGCTGCTGCAGCCTTACGTGGGTCCTGATACACAGACACAACCGGATGGCGCCTGCGCCTGCTCTGCCCCCCCCCGCCTCCTTCCCTTTCTGCCCCCCCCGCCCTCCCCCCTTCCTCTTCTTCTTCCCTTTCTCCTCCCCATCCTGCCCCTCCGCTTCCCCCTCCTCATTCTTTTCTGTGGTGCTAGGAACAGAATCCAGATCTATGCCCTTCTGTACCACTGAGCTAAACCCCCAGCCACTTCACTCTTCTTTCTCCTTCTAGAGGGTCCCTATGTGTTACAGCAAACGTGCTCTTCGATTTTAGACCTTAAATAGATGGACTCTAAAGAGCTCAAATAGTTCTTTATAATAACACCATTACTGCTATGGTGAGGAGTTGAAGCTGTTGCTAATTTTTTCAGGTCTTCCTACCCTCTTACCTCCCACAGCCCTCAGGCAAGCTCTGACATTAGCCCCCGTGTGTGTCCCACCTACCGTACCGATTGCTCAGCCCTGCTTTTGACTAGAGCTCCCTTTAAAGATAACTTTAAACAGAGATTCCATTCTGCTATTAGAATCTTGTCCAGAATCACATCTATGTTTGCAGAGCTTTTCTCAGCTCTGTTTAGTGATCTTTTAATTATGCCAAATGACTGTCAGAAATCGTACTGCAAAGCTCCTCACAAATGCCCCAGTTGGTGGTCTTCAAGTCACTGAGGTGCTCCTCCTCTAGAGCTTGGATGGTTTTACCTAGTGGGAGGGAGGCACCACCTGTGCGCCTCTGGTCTGAGTGAGTCTGGGCCTGAAGGAGACGATGGGTTCAGCCCACCTGGCTCTGCGCAGCCCAGACCTGCATCCAGCTGGCGTCCTAATCCCGCTGTGGGGTCTGGCTCCTTCCCCTACCTCCGTCTTATTCACCGGTAGCATGGGACTGGAGCACCTTGTGAGGGCAGCTGTGTCCTGAGACTCAGACACAACATAGTTCCTCTAATGACTTGATTTTCAATTTCCTTCCTCTTTCTTTCTTTCATTCTTTTTCTCTTTCTGTTTGGGATGGGATTTTGCTATGTTGCCCCAGCTGGCCTCAGACATGCAGTGCTCCTGACTCAGCCTCCGGGTAGCTGAGCCTTATCAGAGTACGCCACCATGCCTGGCAATTTCATCTTCTGAGATGCTGGTCTGCTAGGACCTTTGACTGAACACAGAAAGGGGTTTAGGAAGAGAGAAGAATCAGAGGGTGGATGTTCAGCTCATTTTCTTCTTTTAACCACCTCTTTTACCTACTCCTTCCCCAGTAGCTGTCTATCAGCTCTGCAAATATTTACTCCCCAAAATTCCCTCAAGCAATCAGCAAGTACGTGGAGAGCACCCCTGATGGGCTTTGGACTTTTGTATGCCGCCAGGGCACTTTTGGAGATATCAGCCTCAGAAACAAAGGAATACCCAGAACAACATTTACCACATCACTGGATTTTGCAGCTTTTTGAAAAACAAACTAAAGATGATAGCACTGAATAAAACAAGCGCCCGTCAAGTTCAGAAGGAAAATGCCAACATATTCTCTAACTGTTGTGAGAGCCAAGCAGGTTATGGACCGATACATGCATTTTTTTGACCATTTTCAGGAACATAAACGGAAGCAAAACAAATCAGTCATTTTGGATTTATTTTGAAACAATTGTGTTTTCATGAATCATGAATAACTTACACAGTAGAACTGACGTATGTGTGTGCAGGTGTGTGTGTGTGTGTGTGTGTGTGTGCTTTCAAAGCCTCAAAACACAGAAGCATTGCTGTTCACGAGACATCTGGCATCTGCTGCTCTATTCCAAGTGATTAACTCATCCACAATGACTTCTTCTCCTTTTGGAGAAATCAGACATCATCCCTGGCTTCAAGACTTGTGGTGGCCACCCAGTATTGTATGACACAGCTACCTAGTGAACTCTGGATATTTTCGTGTTTTTCAGAAGAGATTTCCTAAAAGGCCTTTCAACATCTCTGTCCCTAGACATCCATTAGTAGCACCTCAAAAAAAAGAAAGAAAGAAAGAAGCAGCTCTGTTTCACACCCTTATCCCTGATGTTCTGCTGAGACTAGGCAGATGGAGTCACAGCAGTAGCTTTGCAAGTGGTTGCCAAACGGGGCAGCCAGACCAAGCAGGGAGAGGAGAGGTGCTGGGGGATGGATGCTCTTGCTTGAGCTTCTGCTTCCCCTCAGGTAACCATTCCCTGCCCTTCTGTGGTTCAGTTCTCCTGAGAGAGAAGCTGTGGGAGCCAGGACCACCACGCCGTCACCAGTGGAAGGACTGCTCAGCCCTTCATGTCTCAGAGATGGAGACGTTCATGCACCCAGGGGAAATGACTTTAACAAAGATGTGGGATGGATGCGAGAAGCCGGTTTGAAATTTCAGATTTCAGCCCAGCCCAGGGCACAAACCATTACACCCCCAGTATATTACACCAGCATCGAGGAAAGAGGTTAAGGACCATAGGCGCTTTTGCCATCAAAGGCTTCTCAATTTTCCCTGAAGAGGGAAGATGAAGCTCCGCTTTAGCTAGCGAGGACCCTTTCTGCATAATGCCTCCTTGGTGGGATACAAACGCATTGTCTGTTCTTGTCCTCTTCTCTTCCCACACCCCGTCATAGAAAACCGAGTGGACTTCATCCAGCTCCTGACTGTGGGTCACTGGATTTCTGAATCTTACTGTTTTTTTAAAAAAAGACAGAAACGGAAATCGAATCAGGGCCTTTATCTTGCTATCTCTCAAACTATTTGATTTGGAACCTGAACACTAAGCTGGCTGATCTAGCCGCTTGCTTTAAGTAAACAAATAAATCAAGAGGTTGCGGTGAGGACTGCTCCAGCTTTGGCTGATCCTGACAGACGCTGAGCACAGCAGTGTGTTCTGGACTCCTGCGGGTGACAGTTTCTCCTGAACTTCCCCTAGGCAGAGGATTTCCCTGCTCGCTAGTCTAACGTTAATGTCCACCTTGGGAGCTTGTAGCTATACTGATCCTCCAATGGCCTTCCTAGTTATGATTCCTACACCCAAGCCCCTTGGCTTTGTTCACTAGATCCACTCTCTACCTTCACTACTTTTAAGTTAAAAAAAAAATTACCAAATTCCCATGAAGTTTCAGGTATTATGCTAGGCCTTTTCCAACAGGGATGAATCAATAACAACCCCTGCACCCACTCCATCCCCTCCCCACATTCAGAATAAGCCCAGAGAGGCAAGTGTATGACTGATAAAATGATGCTGGAGAAGGAAGCTTCACTCTGCTGGCCCAATGGCTTACTATACCATGGCCCTATGGTAGATGTATGTTCCTAGCCATCAACAGTACTACTATGAGTAGGCGAGGCTTGGTAGATTCAAGGAGAGGGAGGAGAAAGAGGCAGGGCTGAGTATGCTCAGCTCCTCTCACACTTGACCATCGGATACCACCTGGCCTCTTTGCCTGGAGGAGCGTGGGAAGGAATGGAGCCTGGACCATGACTCTACCTCATCCACAGGGAGTAAGGGTTAACCCTTAAAGGGAAAGACTGTCATACCACTGAGACTCATGTCAATCAGCTTTTCATTGCTATGGTGAAATACTTGAGGCAGGGTTTTTGTGCCAAACGGAGGTATGTTTAACTCACATGGTTGAAGAGCATGCCTCTGGTGAGGATGGTTTTGCTGGCAGAGTCCTGAGGCAGCACAGGGCATCACGTGGCAAGAGACAGAAAGCATGCATATGTATTTTTGTCTATCTGGTCTCTCTTTTCTTAGGAAACCAACAGAATTCAATCATGGGGCCTCTGAGGACCTGAGTCCTAACCAACTTCTGAAGATGCTCTCTCTAAACGCCCACAGTTAGATTAAGTTTCCACACTCTTTTCACCTCACAAGGAGGATTAAACTTCACACATGAAGCCTTGGGGGTCACTGAAACAATATCTAGAAACAGCAAATGACACTAAGGATTTGGAGGCAGATTTATTTACATCGACATGCACTGATTGGGATCACTCCCAGAATATCAGGCCCCAGTCTCTGGTGGTCTAGGGCTTAATGGGATAAGAAAGCAGGAAGTACAGGGGTAGAATGGCTTATCAACTGAGGATTGGTTTATACAATGTGCATCACAGTGACCAGCCATTTCTAAGAGACAGGACAACTAGATCTGGAACAGGAACTATTATCTGGGCAACTAACAAACAGGTATACTGGCTGGAGGGGGGCATTTTCTGCTACATTTCCCCTCCTCTTTTAGTTTCCCCAGCAAATCTTTGCTGGGCATGTTACACGTGATCTTCTGAGACATGGCCTAACTAAAAGTGGTACCATTAAGGTTGTCAGTGATCCTAGGATGGACCCTAGCCAAAGTCCCCAAGACTGAAAGTTTCTCCACCAGAGGTCTGTGGTTTGTTTTCCTTGTTGTAGGGTTTCTCCCTAAGTTGACTCTGACAAGGGAGTGAAGGAATAAATCTGGTTAATCTAGGAGAGTGTCCAGTGTGTCTTGGATGTTCATCAAATCTTGGTGAGGTGTTTGATCGATTGTTCTATTCTCTGGGGGCAACTGTCTATAGAGTTTAAAGCAAAAAATCCAGCTAATGGCAGGGGTGGGGGAAGCAGGGAAGCACGGACTGGGATAAACAGCCTGGAAAGACACAAAAATCCATGACAATAGGTTTGGAGCAATCCTGTGAGCAGTGTCCTCAGGCATCAGCCCTGTGTGGACTGGTCAACATCCAGAGTGACCAGAGCAGGGCTTTGAGTGCGTTGTCTCTTCAGTGAGCCTCGGAGGAGCTGTCCAGGTAAATTCTCCAGTGGATCCAAGGCTGGCTTTCTGAAACTTGTATAGGCAGTTAGTATGCACTCGGGTTATATGTGCGTGAGTTACAAGCTGTTTTTTAACTTTTCTAGAGCTTTGTGGCCTGTATGTGCATGTAGTTTTTATTTAATCTAGTTTTTGAGTTACCTGTGCTACAAATGCAGGCCCATTGCTGTTGCCAATGATCTAGGGTGGGTCATATCTAGGGATGATTTTTTTACAGCAGAACCCTACAAACTTTTATTGTCTTCTCAGTATGAGTAGGGAATGGGAGGTTGGGGCTGGTGACACAGATGCTGAAGCCTGAGCTGGCTGCAGGGGTACAGGTGCCAGTGCAGTGGCTTAAGCTTGCAGAACATACTGTGGAGGCAGGTCTGGTGGCTGGGGTTGATGTTTTATTCCACTGGGTCTGCAAAGAGGGCTTAGAAGTGCAGGTTTGACATCATTGGTGGCAGATTTCCCATCAACAGCAGGAAGCAGTAGCAGGAGAGCTTTGGCCAAAATAGCTTTGCACAAGGTGGCCATAGCATATTTAATCTGTCCTAACAGAGCCACTTTCATGGGTAAAGGGGGGTGTACTCAGCACCTGTCAGGGGAGGTCATTTTTTTAAGTCTGATCGGCTCAAGAGCAGTTTATCAGACAGTGCCCGGCAGTCATGTCTGTTGGGCCCAGGTCTGTGTGCAGGTACGTGGCAGGACTGAGTGGTTTTATCACCACAAGGGTCAGGCAGGGGTTTTTGCATAAGAGTCCTTGGCATGAGGTGAGGTCCAGCACAGCATGTGGCACCTGGACAGTTAGGTCTTGGCCTAAGATGAGCTTCTCAGCTTTCTTGATCAGAAGGATAGTGGCTGTTAGAGCACAGAGGCCAAAGGGGAAGTAGCCTTTACTGACCAGATCTAAGGATTTTCACAAGTAGGTCACTGGGCACTCCCAGGGGCTGGCAGTCTGAGTAAACATCACTGTTTTTGTGAACTGAAGGATCCAAATTTTATAGAAACCAGCAGCTCCAAGAAACTTGTGGAGTTTTCTCTTGTAACCAGTTTCTGCCGTATATTTCAGCAGAGCTTTTGTGTCTTTCCAGCAGGTAGCTTGAGTGTCATTAATTAGAAGTGCTTTTTGAAGGAGGGAACAAGTTTTTGAACCTCTAGGAGGTTGAGTCCAGGTCAGTTGTGAAGAGGGGCTGGCTGGCAGGAGCCAATAGCAGGCAAACGAAGGCATTTTTCAGGTCCAGGCAGTTGTGCCAGCGGGCTGTGGGTGACAGCAGACTGAGGTAACGCTCATGGAGAGCGATTGCGGCGGCATTGGGAGGTTGGAGATCTTGAATTCGTTTTACAGGCAGCATGGGTGTGTTTTATCTGTTTGACAGTCTATCTACATTTTGCAGTTTTGAAGCCTCATTTTTTCCTTTCTCAGGGGATTGTGATGGCTAGGGTCCCCCTGAAAATAGTGGGAGGGTTCTTAATCCTTTGTGGAAATTGAGTCCAAGTAAGCTGGCTTTTTGTCTCAGGATTTTTCCAGTTGAGGGGCTCGTGGGAGCAACTTGCAAGTGAAGGAAGGCAGTTTTAGAATCTAGAACAGTTCAAAAAGGGTGAATATACTGGGAAGCGCAGAGTGCAAGATGGTGGCTGTGCTGCTGGCTGCATGAAGACCTTGTCCAAGGTGATTAGCAGTCTGCCAAGCTGACGTGTGACTGGGTGCCTGTTTGTGCTGCCCACAACATCTGACAGGAGTGGGGACTGCAGTGAGGCAGCATGGTTGATGGTGAGGCCAAGAGGCAAGTACTTAGTCTATACCTCTGGGAGGAGAGTTTTCGGAGATTCAGGATTGCAGTTATCTGTCTCAGGCTGATGCAGGCATCATCTTCCTCTTGGTGAGATGTCCTCCCAGGTTGCAAGTTTGTACCTGGCAGAAGGGACAAGAGGCAAGAGTCTCAGTTGCCCTAGTGATGGTAACTTTTTGACAGGGGGAACTTTTGAAGGCAGAGAGTTCTATTCCATTGTTGACCAGGAAAGTCATAGGTTTGCCCCTGACTTTTGCAATGACCATGGGCCCTCAGGGACCCAATTTGATAGAGCTTGGTGTGTCCTATCTATTCAGATCTGATAGGGAACAACTCATTTGTCAGGCCTGACAGTCTAATTTTTGCTCAGTCAAAATGTGGAACTCAGAAGGAATTGCTGACAGTAATCTCAAGTGGGCATTAGATGATGCCATCTGACTAGGATAAGCCTGTCTCCCATGGGTGTGTGTGGGGGTGTTGCATGGCCAAATGCAGGCAATGGCTAACTGGAACCAGTTCAGTTGGCTGGAAGTAGATGAATGGAGAGCAAGGAGTGATGCTATAGGTGTTGGCAGCAACTGCAGATGCCAGTGAGGGTGCCAGGGTGAAATTCTGAGGAAGAATGGGCTTCTTTTTAACTCCATAAGAGCCCTTTATCCTGCAGTCATGGACCATGAGTTTTAACTAATTAGTTCCCATCTCTGACTTCCTATGTGAATGTTGTGTGTCCTTGAACAATGGTGCAACAAACAACAGGTTGGTGGCCCTCAAACAGACCATCCAGATGCCTGCCTGGCAGCACCCCTCACGGGGACTTAGGTGCGACTCAGCTAAGGAGGGTGCGAGGCCTCCATTATGCCGTATGTCGACCGCTGTGGAACCGCAGGTGAGGCCCAGTCAGCCACCAGGACCAGTGCGCTCCAGTCTCGGTGCTCAGACGGAGCAGCCTGTTGCTTCCTCTGTCTGTTCCATTCGCTCACACATCCATCCAGCAGGCACTCGGCGGTTAAACATCCCAACACCCTGCCCTTGAAGGTGGTCCTGACTAATGGGAGTTGGTCAGACTCCCCGTTCCACCTGAGCAGAGAAGGACTGGCAGACTAAGTGGGGCTCCCCAGGGGTCTTACTAGAATCAGGCAGGCAGGCAGGCAGACAAGACAGATTGCATAGAGTACATCCTCCTCCCTTTGGTGTCCAAGGTGAGCCGCTCAAGCAGGGAGCCAGGAATCCCTCTCCAGAACTTTAGGAGACTCCAGAAATCTCAAGGGCGCACCTTCCTGTAGAGACATGGAGAGGTCTTTGCTCCATCTACGAGGGCCACGAATGATGACAAAGAGGTCAGCGTGGCTGATCTTCCTGGCTGAGACACTAGATGCAACTGCAAGCAGAAACACCGAAACAACACCCAGGATTTGGAGGCAGATTTATTTACATCGACAGGCACTGATTGGGATCATTCCCAGAATATCAGGCCCCGGTCTCTGGCGGTCTAGGGCTTACATGGGATAAGCAAGCAGGAAGCACAGAGGCAGCATGGCTTGTCCATTGGGGATTGGCTTGTACAATGTGCATCGTAGTGACCAGCCATTTCTAAGAGACAGGAGCAGCCGGAACTTGAGCAGGAACTATTACCAATTAACAAACTGAAGTATACTGCCCAAAGGGAGGGATTTTCTGCTACACTAATTCCAGACCTCAGGGTTGGATTTTATCCCTGTATATTTACCTCATTGTTCTAACAGAAAATAGCAGCATCAGTTCTGTAGCAAGAAATTGAAATCTACTAAAACTAGGAAATTTGCCCTGTGCTTTAAAATTAGAGATATATATCTGTAAACTTTTTAGAAAACTATTTGATTCTCAGGTTGATCTAATTTCTTTGTTCGTAAGGCATATTGGACATTTTTAAGTAACATGCATCAGACTGAAAAGTGTTCAGTTCTGTGGTTTGAAAACATTTAGAGCGTTTTCAACCAGCGCATCCACTGTGTGAGCTATAGGAAGTACCGTGGTTAGAGAAAGGGATGGTGGTCAAAGCACTGGGTGACTTTTTTCAATAGTGGGATTGGATTTCCATCCAGGCTAGGTAGGAAGTAATGATCAGAGTTGGGGACATGGCTCCCAGCCTGCAGAATTGCCTGGAAAATCCAAAACTAAGGACACAGGCACATTCCAAATATAGAACTTCCCATCTCGGGCCTGCTCATATCATCCTGGAGACAGGTGCAAACAAGAGAAATGAGCTCTCAGCTAGGCTGTGGAATGCCACCTACTACCTGCACAGTAGACTGTCTTTTCAGCTCTACCTGTAAGGGTGATGTGCTCCCCTGGGGAGATGCCCTGGTGATGAGTGGCAGGCCATTTACACCAGTGTGTCTGCCAAGACCACAGAGGGGAAAAGGCTTGTGTACAAAAAGAGGCAGAAAATACACAGACTTTATTTCTGCTGCTTTTCTGGATAGTTATTGTCTAGTGCTTTTTTGTGTGTGTTCATCTTTCCTTAAGGAGAAATTTTAAAAATTAATACACTTATTTTTTCATGATGATTTATTGTTTAAAATTTTCTAAATCTCCCATCTCTCTCAATAGTTGGTAAAGATATTCAGAGCTTAATAAGTTTTGTTTACAATCATCCAATTTGCCACATAATTTCAATTTTCAATATTTCAAAGGAGTTGATTTAAAGAGTGTCTGGAAGGAGAACAAATTAATGTTGGAAACTGGCTTCAACAAAACTCTGTGATATCACAGATTCCTCCCACACAGATGTGGAGGGCGAGTGGTGAGAGTCCCATGGACCAGGAAATATCACCTTAATTCCATAAACACTCTTAAGTAGAACAGGTAAACCAAGTCACATGTGGCCTTAGAATTAGGACTGGAGGCCCAGTTGCAGAGTGACGAGGGGACCATTACAGCCTCGACCACTCAGCATCCAAACGCACCGCTCACTAACTCCCAACATGCATCTTTGGTTCCTGAGAGCAACTCCCATTTCTTCAGCTCGTAACTGGTGCTGCTCCTCGCTGGGAAGCCCTCTTCCCTTCCTACTGTGTGAGGGGGTTTTCACCTCTGCAAGTAGTCTTCTGTGACTGTGTAAGGTGTTACTGAGCCTCTGTTTACATGGAGCTTTCGCAAAACACTTGTTTGTATTAGAACCCAGCACCTCTTCTCCCTGATTTGATGAGAGCAAAACTACACTGCTTGTCTGTTACATATTTTTGAGCTAGAAGGAATCCTATGATCAGGACTCACTAGGAAATGTAAAAATACCACAGAAATGCAAAGGCCAAAATAAGTTTGCATAAAAATAGTGTAGATAAAGCAGAATAAGACCATCCACTAAATTTCAGGATGTGCCATTCCTACGGGATTCTTGTGCTTCAGCCTTGCTCTTGCCCTGATGCTGCAAATCAAAGCATTCTGATCTAACACCAGGTACACGGATCACACCGATCTAAGAAGAAAGGTCATCTATCTGGGTGCGGGGAAGACGCTAGTGAATGGCAGGGGGCCTACTGCTTTAGCATTGGGATTGTTGCTGTATTTTCATAAGGGGAGCACAGGAAGGCCAACCAATTTGAAAACTGAAAGTACAAGCAGTGTAGACCTTGGTGGGGTGACAGTCATTATTTTCAGAGTGCAGCTGAGTGCCATGTGTACTCAACAGAGTTCTCCAGGGAAACAAACCTGCAGGTGTTTGTGCAGATAGACAAATAGATACATAGACACATATGATCTATTATAAGGAGCTGGCTCACGCCCATGTGGAGGCTAAAAGGACCCAAAACTTCCAGTGTAAGTTGGCAAGCTGGAGCGCCAGCAGAGGTGATGGTGTAAGTTCAGTCTGCTGGTCAACAGGCCGGAGACCCGGAAGAACCAATGTTTCCATTTCTGTGCAGCAGCACGGAAAAGCCAATGTCCTGTTTGAAGGGAATCAGGAAGAAGGAACTCTCTTCCTAAAGGACCATCAGGCTTTTCATCCTCTTTGGGCCTTCAGCTGACTGGATGAGGCCCACCCACATTAGGGAGGGCAATTTGCTTAGTCTACTAGTTTGAATATTTTTTGTTTTTCTTAAATGAGTGCATATTCATGATGAAGTCTAGTGGGTTTGATTTGGGCATATTTGTACATGCATGTAACATGCTTTGATCATGCTCCCCATTATACTCTCTTCTTCTTCCTCTTCTCTAATAGTCTCCCTTATATTTTCATATCAGTCTCTCTTCTTAAAGATTTTTCCCTAAATCCTTCATTTCAGGGAAAACATGATATTTGACTGTCTGAGTCTGATTTACTTTTTTTTTTTTTTTTTTTTTCGTTTTTCTCCGGTACCGGGAACCGAACTCACGACCTTGCGCTTGCCAGGCAGGCGCTTTTGCCGCTGAGCTAAATCCCCAGCCCAAGTCTGATTTACTTTAGTTAGCATGGTGCTATTCTTTTTTTTTTTTTATGGTGCTATTCTTAATCTCGCTCCAACAACTCTCATAGAAATACCCGGAAGAAAACTTCACCAAGTATCTGGACACTCGTGGCTCAGGCAAGTCAAAACACAAAATTAATCATCACACTGTTTTATGTTAAGTCAAATTCATTTCTTTCTTCCACCTCATGAGTAACAATGTTTTCAAATTCTTTAAAATTGCTTTGCCCATTTGCCTGTTTCCTGGTGGAAATCTCTGTGTTTCTGGTCCGTGTCACACTTGTGCTAATGCTGGTGAACAGAAGTTTTATTTCATTTCCTTGTAAAATTATGAGTTGAAGTATAGATGACTTGGTAAGTAAGCATTTAACATTAACTATCAAAGTGCCCCCAGCTGCCTCTAGATCACTTTTGCACACAAAGAGCTCTGTTGTTTCCACTGAGCAGGGAAGGACACTTAGAAACGTATGTGTTTACCTTGAAAACACTTTGTGGTCATGCAGAAATGCTAAAGTGTCACTTGTCAAAATATTCAACCTAGAAGGTCCGTGGGAGCACCCATTTGCAGAAGCTCTGATATGAGTGGCTATTTAAAGAAACACTAATTTGGAGAAAGACTGTTTGCCATTGGTGGGTGTGTCCAAAGGGCACAGGAGATGAGATTTGATGTCTGGCTGAAAACAGTTGGCAGATCTTGGATGAATGATCCGCTTCATCCTTCTAAGGGCATCTCCACTGAAAGAAACCTCCACTTTTGTACAGTCCTAGATCATTTATTTCTCCTTATCATGGTCAACACAAGAGATAAAAAGACTCCACACAGGAAAACTACGCATATCTGGAAATCCCCAGAAATTTGCATCATTTCATCTCAAACCAAATGGATCATGTTTAAAAATACAGTTTAAATTAAATTTTATATCATTTGATCAGAAAAACCTTTTTTTTTAATTTTTTGCAGCTTGTGACATTCATTGTGAGTTGTCATCATCTTCCTATGCCAAAATTTTTACGAAAACACCCATATGTAAGGTATTAGAATAAGTGAGAGCTTTTCTTAGCACCACCTGAGAACAAATTCTATTTTTCATCCTACGGGAAGCTGGATTTGACAGCTAATGGATCTGTTTTGTTCTCAAACCACATGTTCCAAGGTACTTTTTAAGGTTTCTCTCAGTCTCCATTATCAGTGAGCTATATAAATAGATATCATAATTACTCATTTCCAAGAAAAACATAAAAGCACAGTTACACTTAGATATAAAAGACGTAATATTTAAACAATGTAGCTAAGTTTAAGGCTCACCAAATTCAGAAATTCATGTACCCACTGACCCTTCAGGTCTAAGCACATTTGCTCTCTCTAAAAACAAAGGAACATCCTACTTCAACAGAAGTACAGGTAATGTTGGAATTGATAGCGCTGCACACAGCTTCTAAATATTCTACTAACAGTCTACTATTTCCATGAGCTGCTGTACACGAGGTGTGTGATCTCTTTGGGGGCAGGTCTGGGGGACGCTGATCTTTTCCTTTCTGTGCCACTGCAGATACTCATTCACACCTGAATCTTAGGCTCTGATTCAGCTCCAGGCCTTAGTTTAGCCAGCCTCTTCAACCCTTTCTCCAAAGCTGTGATCCAATTAGATCTAAGGTAAACTAACCAAGAGAGTTCAAACTCGGTGTGGGTCTTTTATAACTGAAAAATTAATTTACTAATACATAAAATATCAAAATATAGCTGCCTTTCTTTTCTGCCTTCACTCCCTTCCTCACCAGTCTGGTAAATTAGTCACAGGATGAGTTTATGAGACGCCAATGATGTCTTACCGCTCCCAAATAACGCAGATGCCTGCACACTGGACCTCAGGAACCTGCCCTCCTCTGGGGAACAGAAGGTGGTCAGCAGCAAGGAGAACTGGCCAGAATGAGCGTCTGACTCACCATTCTTCAGTGAATTGGGCCCACCTGGCTAGCCCTGATGCAACTCTAGAATAGGGCCACTGTGGTGGAAAGGAGAATTTGCCTTCCTCTTTCCCTAAGCTGAGAATACGTCCTGGGAGTCTCCTGCTGTCGTGTGGCAGAGGAGCTGAGGGAGCAGCAGAGCAGCAGGCACTAAGAACAGGAGGCTGAAGGAGGCACGGAGGGCAGTGGAATGGAAACACAGAGTGAGCCAGCCTGGGCTCACCCTGGGTGATGGTCACTGGAACAGGATTGACTGGGGCCTAGGAGAGTGGCGGCCAAGACAAGGGTTGCGAGGGGGCAGGACCCTGTAGACAGCCTGGGAGTGGGCCCGGCCCCTGGTCTGCAGAGGGTGAGAGGGGGGCCGCCTGTCCCCTGGGGTGAGCTGATCATCTGCCCAGCGTGTGATGAGGAACCTGACTGTCGGAAGCACAGGATGTGGGAATTTGACTCGACATTTACCATCGGTGTGTGGAAGAGTGGTATGATCCGATAAGCTAAAGGGCAGATTTGTTACCCAGGCTCTGTGGGAAGGCTGAGCAAGTAGAGGAGGGTGAATAACAGAGCCCCAGAGGGACAACTGCCAAAACCGTAGGATACATTGGAAGGGATGAAGAGGAAGGTTACAAATATCACAGGGTTCAGCCTTGACTTGCTTCTTGGAGGGGAGACAGAAGGAGGCACCGGAGGCTGCGAGCCTCTGGAACCCAGAGAAAACTCTCTTAATACAGCTGTTTGCAGGTGGGGCAGGGGGAGAAGAGCAGGGAACCAACGTCAAGCCTTTCAGAAGACAGGCACGAGTGCTGCTCAAAAACTGGGTAGCTCTTCTAAGCTGGGAGTTCCAAAGCAGTGCAAGAGTTGCTTTGTCTACCTCCCCCTCTCAACTATTGGACCAAAGCCCTGGGCGTAAGGAATCAATTCCACGTGGCCTTCGTCTAGGCAACATCTTAGCTACCCAATCCAGGCAGTGCACTGAGGAAAGCATGTTGTGTACATACATATTTGTGTATATTTTTCTGCCCAAACATCTTTGTGGAAGGATGAAGAGTTGTTTTAAAAAGTAGATAATTTATTAATTACAAAATGATTGGGAATAATTGTTCATGCAAGTAAGATCTGACCTAGATTCTTTTCGTAAATTATAATCTATAAAAAGTGTTCTAAGATTTGAGCAGGGTAGACAAATGTAAACCCCAACTCCTGTTTTCATAAGTGTAGAATTAAGTATATATATGTCAGACCCACCAATCATTGATGTGATACCTAGTACCCAACTCCAAGAGAGTCTCTTCCCCATTACCCTCTCTTCTTCCACAGAAGCACAGGAGCAGCCATCTTGTTTGTGTGTCATGTGAGCCAAAGGCAGCCAATCCATGCCCAGGAAGGCAGAAGATTACAAAGAAATTCATAGCTAGAGATCAGGGTGCTTAGGAAGACCAGTCAGATTTTTCTCTTAGAAATTTTGTTCATTAGAAACTCAAAGTCCATTGAAATGAGCAACTCCAAAGTTCAGTTCTACCTTTCTGGTCTTTACTCCCTGTTAGCCAGAAGCTCCTATAATACTCCTCCTCCTGACCTACTAGAAAAGTAAGTCAGACTCGTACACCACAGGTCCCACAGAGGTAAGCTTCACTCTGGCTAACTGCACTAGCTTCTCCGGAGTCTGAGCGTGAAGGTCTAGAGGCAGGTGGGGGAACCCTTTACCACCCCTTATTCTTATTCCCTCCGTCTCTGCAACATCAAATAAAATGCCCAGCTTCAGGGCACTCAAAAGAAATGACTGTGACTGTCCTTAAGTGTCCTGCACTTAAGAACACTGCCTGTGATTCTTCCGTCCTCCATGTCCCTCGTGTCAGCCCCAGAATCAGATCCACCATCCTCCTGTCATCAAGGTGGCAGACGTGCCAGCTGCACCTCAGACGCAACTAGCTTTGAAGACAAACGTGCCATTGTCTGTGGCCTTTTAATGTAGTAGCATAAAGGGGGCCTGTTGTCATTGGCCCATTATCACAGGGGCAACTCCTCTGACTGATGGCTTTAGAACCAGCGCTTCCCAATTATCCCAAGGATGATTTACTGATCATGCTGTCAGGTCAGAGCAGGCAGCTTTTTCCTCACAAGCAGCAGCCTTTGCCCAGAGTTCAGCCTTGACAGCAGTCAATTCTATTTCCTTCACGGATCTGGCAGGTAAACCGTCTGCTTTGCACTAAGCGGTAGTTCTGTGATGCTCTGCATTGAAAGAAAGAAAGAGGGAAACTTTTCATCCTGCCCCATGAGGAGTACAAAGTGCCCTCTTGATTCAAGTGCTCACCTTTCTACCGTTCCAATCTTTCTCTGCATGTTGCATGGGGTGACAGTTGCAGGTGAGGCCCCTGCAGAGTGGCTCTGAGATTTGTCAGGAAATAGACTTCATGCAACATGGTTTGCATGAGTGGTAGTTACTGGGATTTCAGCAGGAAAGATAGACTCGTGTTTGGTGACTAAATTAGGAAAAGTGTGGAATGCAACTCAAAACCATAATGAGACACCACATCACACCCACTAGGGTGGCTGTTTAGAAAACAATATACAGCAAAATTACAAGTGCTGGAAAGAATGAGGAGCAACTGGAACTCTTGTTCACTGCTGGTGGAAGGTAAAGTGGTGCAGCTCCTGTGCAAAAGAGTTTGAGCAGGTCATCAAAAAGGTAAACATGGAACTGCCACGTAATCCAGCCATTCTATTTCTGGGTATATTCCTAAAGGGACCCAAAGTAGTAACTCAAAAGACATATCTGACATCAGTGTTCATAGAAGCATTGTTCACAACAGGCAGAAATAGAAATCCACTCATGTCCATCCATAGATGAATGGACGAGCAAGATGGTAGTCTGCATAAAAAAGATGCACTTATCCTTTAAAAGGAGGGAAAATCTGACACAGGCTACACAGTGCATGACCCTTGGAGGCATTATGCTAATGGAAACAAGTCAGGTGCAGAGTGAGAAATATGTCGGTTCACTTGTATGAGGTACCTAGAACAAATTTCTTTATAAGCAGAAAATTAAATAGAGTTTCACCAGGGGCTGAGTGAAAGTGAGACCAGAGAGTTACCAGCCAATGAACACAGACTTCTGTTTGGGATAAAGAAAGTGTTCTAAAATGGACACAGATGAAGGTTGTAAACACTGTGAATGTATTTAGTGCCATTAGAATGTACACTCCAAATGGTTAAAATGGTAAGGAAGGAGGAGGAAGTGGCTGGGAAAGAAAAGGATGGAAAGACACAGTTCCTGTTCTGAATTTTTTGGCAAGGGCTGAGGAAGCTCAGATCAGTATGCCTACTGTCTTGCCTCCTGGGGTTTGTGAATGCATTGTCGTGTTACAGCAGAGAAAACTAGATGCTCTGGTCCTCTGATTGTGGACCACAGTCTCAGGCCACTTTGTGGCAGCATTAATATACCTGGAATCCCAAATGTCTTCATTTTTTCAACCCCAGTCAGTGTCCATTTTTCCACCCGCCCCCTGAGTAAGGAAGTTCTGGTAGGGAACATGTCTTCTCCTCTCCCTGGGAAACTATTCAAAGGAATAAAACATAGGGCTAGCCATCCAGCCTTGCCTGGTAGGTCCCCGCAAACTATGGCAGTCTTTTGTCTCCTTCTGCCCTTGACAAGCCTGGTGGCTTTGTGCATGTGCTGACTTTGATTCCTGTGAAGTTGAGATAAAGGGCTGCCTGTCGGTCCTCTCTCACCAGACACTGATGATTAGCAACACCATGCTACACGTGTCCCTACAATGTCCTGGCCACATGTAGGTTTCCCTTCACAGTGTCACAGCAGAATTAGGAAAGAAATAAGTAGACGTGCTAGTGCACCATTAACCCCATACTGGAAAGGGAAGTCCTCTCCCCATAGCTGGCTGAGTGTGACACACCACCTTGGAGGACTAAACTTTGAAGATTGGCTTCAGCTGTGGTTTCTGTATCAACAAATGTCTGTACACTGTGCATATGTCAATGGAATAAAAATACTGCTGTTCTCACTCTAGAAAGAAGTGCTGTACCTGTATGGTTTCTGTGTAAGCACTGTGTCTGTCAGCTTTCCACCACTATAGTGAAACGCCTGAGATAATTGACTTGTAAAGAGAAGAGGTTTGTTCTGGGTCATGGTTTTAGAGTTGTGGCCCATAATCGATGAGCCTTATTGCTCTGGGCCTGTGCTGAGACAGCACAGCACGGCAGTAATGTGTGGCAGAGCAAAGCTACTCACATTGTGATCCAAGGAGGAAAGGGGAGGAAGAGGAAGGGGCTGGGATCCCACTATTCAGATTGAGCCACGCCCCCAATGACCTAAAGACCTCCCACTAGGCCCCACCCCAATGCTCCCACCAACTCCAGGCTTTTAACTCATGGACTCTTGGGGGACATGCAATCCAAACCACCACAGGTGCCAGATGCTCAGAAAGGCCCATTTGAACCACATTCATAAATTAGAAGTGAAAACACACACGTCCCAGGAAGCATCAGGCTAACTCCACTTGTCATTTCTGGCTATTTGATTTGGAACAAGCAGCAGTGCTTGGAAATCAGTGTTATAATATAATGAAGATGCAGTGGTGGCAACCGCGGGAAACACAGCAGATACAGAACACGGTGGCTGCTTTGCTTTGTGCCTAAATGCTTCTGAGGGCTCCCTCCCCCTTTCACAGGTATTAGTGAGACAGAAACAAACTGCTCTCATCTCAGTGCGGTTTCCCTCTTCCTGTTCACTTCACTTCCAGTGTGCTTCTCTGCAGTCTGACAGCGTGATTCTGACAGGTTGGCATCTGCTTGTGCTGGTGATTGGCATTTCTGATGTGACACTGGCTTCATTTTTATCCAGAATGAATGTTGGTTCCTGCGGTGGGCGAAGGGTGCAGCTTTGGATTCATATCTAAGAGTTAGTGCAAATTGTGGGCTCTCAGTCTTCTTAGCCAACATTTGCCTGCCCTTAAATGGCAAGTATCCAGAGTCATTGGTATGGACACAAGTCTTAAATCAATTAGGCCATTCTATCAAGTTGGGAGAAAGCTGTGTCTGGTGTGGTCAGACTGCAGGTTAGTGACAAGAGCAGGCTCTTCCTGAAACCATATTGAAAGAGCATGCAAAGTCTGTTATGAGACTGGCTCCCAAGGCTCCTTCCTTGTATCTGAGGACAACTGCGATTGCTTCGTATCCTCTATTATCAAGCATACTTGCTCCTTCCAGAGAGTAGAATGACAGCTGAGTGTGCGCTCAGGAAGCTGAGAATTTGAGCCCAGCCCAGGCGAGAACATAGAAAAGTATGCTGGTTCTTAGAAGTCTGCATAGATTTCTGGTTTGTGCAGTCAAAATTTAATAAAACAAGCCCTTTAAAATCTAGTCTAGCTGGGTTTGGTGGTGCATGCTTATACTCCCAGCACTCAGGAGGTTGAGACAGGAGGATTCCTATGAGTTCAAGGCCAGTCTGGGATATGCAGTGAGTTCAAGGCCCAGCCTGTACTGTGTAGTGAGACCCTGACTCCAAAAACAAATGAACAAACAAAAAAACCTAGTCTTACATGAGGGATGGAAAGTAAGTATTGCTTCTTCTATGAGAAAGTAATCATGTGTGGGCTTTAATGTAAAGGGAATGGAGGTCATGGATAGGTAACGAACACTGTATGATCTCCTCCACCAGCAGCCTCCTCCTCATCATTACGTTATTATAATAACACCTACCTCCTCTCTGGGTTCTTCTTCCATGTGGGCGTCACTGGCAGCTGGAGGCCAGCACAGCTGCCAGTTCTGTTGCCTTTCCCTGGAAGTCACTGCCACTGTACCTGGGGTGGATGCAGAATTTTGTTGACCAGCACTCCCTCTGCATGACCGCTGATGATATGTGCGCAGAGCTGAGAGCAAATGGAAGCCAGGCTCCAACAGACAGCTTGGCTCTTCTGGATGTTCCAGTTAGAGATTCTGGTTCAAGGCACTTGAACTTGTAATTGCTGTAACCTTCAGAGAGTTTATAATATGGTCACACTGCTTTCAGCCTGGCCAGTTACCTGTTTGGAATCCTCTCATTAGATGTGGAAGAAAAAGTTGAATTGCAGCGAAGGACAGTCCTAGCCACAGGCACAATGTGGATCAACATCCAGGGGAAGAGCTGTGCAGTTTTAACATCCTCCTGTATGTTTCAGAACATGCTCATGTAGTATCAGATGGCTATTTTGATCACAGCATTTTTGTGAATATTTCCAATGCACTTATTTATCCCATTGTTGGGTGTAAAGTACTTTTCTAAACTCCAAAAGCTGATTTTCATTTCCCTCTTCACATGCAAGCATCAAACACACACACACACACACACACACACACACACACACACACACACGGCCATATGCTCAGATTAAGCGCTAAGACTTTGTGTTTCACATTAACTAAGAATCCTCTTGTTCAAGTCCTCTCTTAAATCTTGTGCTCTCTGGGTTCTCGGGCAAATGAAGGTAGCTCTAAATAACTGCCTATCAGGGTACATCAACTGAGTACTTTGTGGTATTGCAATAGCTGTACAGGGCTGTATTTCTTTAGCTTACCTGAAAATGCACATGTTCTTTGCAAAACTATTCTCCTGTGAGAAAGGAAAGAAGAAGGGAAGAAGGAAGAAGGAGAAAGGACGGGAACTACAGTTTTGCTTTCCAGTGAAAAGCCTGAGTGGAAAGGTACTTCCCAAAAGTTGGGAATCATGTTATCTCTCTATGAGTTCCCACAACAAGCAAATGAGCACAGTTCCCATAGTTCAAGTGGACTAATTTCCTCCCGTGGTTCTCAACAAGCGAGAGGACCCCTGAGACGGAAGCCACCTCTCATCTGCAGCGACTGGGGTGGGCCAGGTGCTCCCCACGCTCCCACACCTTCACACACGGCCTTCAAAGAGGCTGCAGCGTAAGCAGAGCTAATATTTATGGACACCGACTTGTACTGAGTGCTTTCATCTAACCTCTCACTTCATACTCATGACCAGACTGCGCTTTGCCTTCATGTAAGGAAACAGGCTTAGAGAGCTGAATGGATTTGCCTAAAGCTACACGATAAATGGTAGCGTTGGGAGCCAGCCCAGCTCTGTGTGACTACAAAGCCCGGATGCGTCTCCCTCAAGGTACTGTCACCTTCTGACAAGCAGCGAAGCTGGGAAGTGCTTTGTTTTGAATTCAGCTTCCCATTGGTGTGTCCAGTGCTTTGTGGTTAATGAGATTCACAGAGCGAGTGGCCGTGTGTGACGCAGAGCCTCTGCCAGCGTGCGGTCATTACCGGGATGGGTCATGGGCCTTGGCTCGCAAACTCTGGTGCACGCTGGAATCAGAGAACTTATTTAAAACTGCAGCTGTCTGGGCTCCACCCTAGGCTGCTGGCCAGCAGCATCTAAGCATTGCTTTTTTCCAAAAATAGTTCATAAAATTAGTGATTCATGATTTAATAGACTCAGACTATGTCATCTCTAGTCTTTTTGGTTTGTCTTGGGAAGGGCAGGTGTCACCAGGCATCTTGCCGGTAGGAAACTTGCAATCTGGTGTGACAAGAGAGATCTTCATGCATCCAGGTGTGCTGTCGGAAGGCATACACTTGAATTGAGGCACCAAGAAGAATCGTGTCTACTACAGCAGGGAACACAAAATAAATCATGTAAGCCGGAAAATGGGAATGTTAAATAAACACATATAAGTGAGTAGCAGTGGGTATTGACTATGAACCAAAGATATTTCACAGCCCTTAATTTAAATGCCCGGTAAGTGCTTCAGGTCACCCACCTTTTATGAGAAAAGGGAGAACATTCTATTTTCACAAAGCAATGATGTACTGGTGTCTGTGGGAGTCCTTTCATTATGTTTACATTAGAGTTTAAAATCTACATGAAATCTTGTTTGTCTTTTTTACTCTTAAATATACTCCCTTCAGCATAATGATTAAGACCTTAAAATTGAGGGGCTATGATGTACTTCAGTGCCCGAATGCTTATACATTATGTGCCAAGGCCCTGAGTTCAGTTCCCAATGCTGCTGTTGTAGTCAGGATTTGCAGGGGGAAACAATCAGGACACATAATTATAGAATTATTCTATAACAGTCACCCCAAGAGTCATGTACAAAAAGAGAGTGCAGGAAATCTGTCCATGCACTAAGACCAAAGAATCCCACCGAGGGCCTGGATCCCATGGCAATGTCCTGCATGAGTCCAGCTAAAGACCTAAAGCCCATAACAATGCCCCTCATGAGTCCAATTGGAGGCCTAGAGTGCATGACAATGTGTCATGTAGCCCTGTTTGATGGAACTGTGTGGGGAAGGGCCAAAGGTCAGTGGTGGAAGCTAGAAAGTCTGAGCCAGTGGGATGAAGCATCTACGCCAACAGGCTGAGGGATCTGCACTGGAGCCAGGAAGCAACATGCAAAGCAAGAATCAGAGCTTCCCTAAAATGTCCCACAGCTGTCCTCAGCAACAATGAGTCCTGAGCTCCTCTGATGATGAGAACAGCCAAGCACCCATCAGGAAAGCCAACGTGACAAGCTTCTCCAAGGAACTGAGCAGTGCACCATCTTCCCCTCTGGATCCAGGAAGCGATGCTCAAAGTGAGGACCAGAGCTCCCTCAAAGTGAACCATAGCCATTCTCAGCAATACTAAGGTCCCAAGCTCCTTTGATGATGAGAACAGCCAAGTGCATCAGGAAAGCCAGCATGACAAGCTCGTCCAGGAGAACCAACAGCTCCTTACAGCTTCCCAACTGCTTCTCTTCTTCTCCGGTTCTGCCTCTTATGCTGCTGGCAACGATCCTCAGGTGGGCCTTCCACACCCAGTACCATGTTGGTTGTTACAAGTTGGCCACCAGTTGTCAATCCACCACAGCAGCCAAAATAAATAAACTGAAAACCTTGCACTTAGACTTCATCAAGTGTTTGCAAGTCACCTTTACCATCCTGCAGTTACCTTAGCCCTGGAAGACTGTGTACCCACAGCCCGCAGTGTGACCCATTCCTGGGCATCCTTCACTTGCTGGCGCCCTGGCTTTCCCACTGCGAGGTAGGGGTAAAGAATTAGTACCTACGTTTTTAAAGTGTTCTGTTTTTATCAACCTTGGAAAATATAAGATCCATCACAACTCCATATTTAGGTGTGCCTACTGACAAACAGGTGATATAACAAACAGATGGCCCCAGGCACAGTTATACTCTAAAAAAGATGCACGTTCTGTTTATGAATGGCATCTCTTCTAAGAACCCCAGTGTATGCTGTGGGGAGGGGGAAGAAGAAGTAGGGGAGATTTAACGTGACCTCTGTGACTGGTTAGTTATGGTAATCTCCAGGTATTTGGTGGTTTCAGCAAAAGTTCTAATTCACATGCAGGCATCAAGACCTGAAGGGAAGACTGCAAGGCTATGTAGACAAAGGATTATCTATCCATTAGTTTGAGAAAACTAAAAAGCACATGCAGTTCCCTGCCAACCTGAAACTTGTGTTCATGCCTCCGTGCACGAGGAAGTGGCCACAGGTGTCCACACACAGATGGGGGCGGTGGTGACCGTGGGTGTAGAGACAGAGCATCCTAAAAGACCTTATCAGTGCTGATTGGGAAAAATGCACTAAATTGTCCAGGGAGGACATGCGGATGCTACAGCTAAGGACACATTGCTGCTGTTACCCAGAGCTTAGAGACACTAACTAATTGTTTCAGCTAGATAAGACAGTGGGTTTGGACTGTCACTGTTACTTTTCAACTACTGCTGATAAAAGCTGCCTTTCATTTGGTTTATTATCTTTGCTTGGTCATATTTTGCATCTATTAGTTGCCTTTCCACAAACAAGTAATCATTCTGCTTGGTGTCTCTTGTTTGCATGTTATTTGCTTTTAGAGGAATTGATTTTTGTTGGATTAAACAGAACGTGCAAATAGCATGTTTGATCTGCATACCACCCAGGTACAGAAAACGCTCACAGGCAGAGGTTCAGGACAGTAAGCTACGCTTAAGGTAGAACCTGGACAAAGCAAAAACAAATCTAGACACACTGAGACAAGGAATTCAAAATCTAGACATTTTCTAAAAGTGCTAGCCATCCTTTCTTTCTACCTGCCTATTATTTATCTATATCTACCTATTATCTATCTATCTATCTATCTATCTATCTATCTATCTATCTATCTATCTAAATTCTTCAGCCCTCAGCTAGCTCCTTAGATCCTATTCCTGTGGTGAGGACTTATACTTCAGAGACAGAGTGAATTTAGGTGACTAGTTTTACTTCAGCTCTGTAAGTCCCCAGTTCAGTGGGTGGTTGTTTCATCTGCCTGTCCAAATGCATGGTCCTCAGTTGTAGTAAACAATCGGACTGACTGGTCCCTGGATCTTCTGTTGATATTTTTTTCTTATTTTGTTTTTTTGGTACCAGGAATCAAACTCAGGACCTCATGCTTGCCAAGCAGGTGCTGTTCCACTGAGCTATATCCCTGGCCCTGGTCCCTGGATCTTAATACAGGAGGTTTCTATATTTGTTTCTTGTTGTTGCTGGGGACTGAATCCAGGGCGTTAAATGTGCTATGTACATGCTCTAGTGCTGGGTTGACCTGATGTAGGGAAAATACCGGCCTCTTGCATGAGAGTTATAAAAAACGGTAGTTCAGTTTGGGCTCTGAATATAAAGAACTTTGACTATTAGTTTGTCCCTGTGACCAATGAATGCCAAGTAGACAAATACAGAACCTAAGAGAACACATTTAGGACATGGATGAGCAGTCCCTTCCACCAGTGTTCAGAATCTAGTAGCTAAACCAAGAATGTATACTGATAAAGCAAATCCAAGATATATATGCTAAGTGCTATATTAGCAGCTTGTTAAGGTTTGGATTTTAAATGCCCCCAAAGCCTCTCTTGTTAAAGATGCAGTCTCCAGCTCAGGTGAGAACCTTTAGGAGGCAGGGCCTCGTAGGAGGAAGTTAGGTCTTGGGGGAGGGGCGTGGAGACCCTGGTCTCTCCTCTGTCTTCTTGGGCTTCCTGGCTGTCATAAAGTGAGTGGCTTTAGTTTACCACATATTCCCTAAAATGATGTTCTGCCCTGCAGAAGCAGCAGAGCTCACCTGCCATGGAGAGAACCTCTGAAAATACACGCCAAAACAGATATTTCCTGCTGAGTTGACTACCTCAGGTGTTTTGTCACAGTGACGGAGAGCTGGCTAACAGCTTAAACAAAAGGCAATGGAAATTTTAGAGAGGCAGACAAGTAATGGAATGGAGAGTTTTCTTTAATGGGACATTTACATTTTCCTCAATACCTAACTAGAATAACTACTTTGAATCATATAGCCTTAGTAATAAATTCTACCCATATCCTCCTGGAAGGACACAAATCAAGGCCAAGCTGACCATTTGGCCCATAAGAGAAGATAAACAAAGGGCAGTTCTCACTGCTGTCTTCACGTCAACTTTGTGTTGTCAGCCACTGCTAAATTAATATATGCCTGTCTGATCATTCTTTTCCCAAATGGAAGCATTCTCTTTGTAATTAATGTTGATAACCAACTTGGCTCATGGTGTTCACCTTTTTTTGTGGTGTTGTTTGTTTTATTTTGGTAGGTTTTGTTCTTTCAGCGCTAGGGATGGAACCAGGGCCTTGCACATGGTAGGCAAGAGCTCTACCACTGAACCATATTCCCAGCCCTGTTGTTCACATATTTTCTCTTTAAAAAATAAAGTACACAGGGTTAAGAGGTTACCTGGGTTTCTTTGGGCTGATTCTTTATCAGCCTGTGTGTAATGGGGGCAGAGGTGGCCCAGGGGTATTAATGTCTGGACCCTCCTGGTGCTGGCTGCATCTCTGTCTGCAGGTACGGGATTTCAGCCATGCACTGCCATTCCCTGGAAGCATCACCACTCAAAGGTTTCTATGCATCTAGCAGAGTTACAGACTGCAGGATGGAGGACGCTTGGACTGCCCTTTCTACCACTGGTAAACAGCTGCCCTTAGCGAGGATCAGCGGCGACAGGGTCCGCGAGGGAGAGAAACAGGCTGTTTCCCATGAAAGCATAGCCTTATGTAAGGAAATGCTGACACCAAAATCATAAAGCCCAATAACTAAAAATGATTTTTCTCATGCAATAACCATGTAGATTCCAATTCCTTAATCTGAAGGATATGATTGAAAAATGTTTTATCTTTTTTGTCAGACCCCAGGATTGTAAATTTTATTTCAGTTAATATCCAAGTCTTCCCAGTCAGTAATTACTGAGCATCTAGTTTACCTGACTCATAGAGGGCCTTGCTGTGTTAGTCTTTATTATCCCACAATGATGTCAATGACTATTGTGTTTTGTGTGTGTATTGTGTACTATTCATTCTGTTATACTGACACACACATTATCTCCATTTCTCACGCTGAATCCTTGCTTCTCAAACTTTACTGTGTAGGAATCATCTAGACAGTTACTTAAAATATAATTTCTGGAATCTCACCCACAGAAACCGGAAATTCTGATCAAATCTATTGATGAAGAGGTCCAAGAATCTAATAGTGAAATCCCCTCATTGATTCTGAAATATTTGGTCCACACAGTACATTTTGGGAAAGGTTTTTAGCTCATGGTTAAAAAGAATTACGCAGTATGACCACTGGCTTAATATAAAGCATTGAAATATCCACAAACAAGTTTTATTAGCACTGTTAATCCTTTCCAGTCTTTGTATAACTATCGTTGTTTGCTTTCTAGAAAACGTTAACAAGAGGGATTTCAAGGTGTTACCAAGAACATTAATCTTTTTTTAAAGATGAGAACTGGTATTGTTTTTACAAACTAAGGGGAAAATATCAAAGAATATTTAAATCAGCTAAAGGAAACTTTATAAACATCAGAGAAGGGCCCTAAAAGAAACACAGCAGAGGATTGTACTAGGCCTTTGAAAAAGCAAAGTGTTAAAGAAACAAAGCTTTGTGTCGTGTTTCTTTGTAATTTTTTCCTTAACCAGGCTCTTGATCATTTTTCCTCTGGTCATTCAACATCTGCCGTGATGACTCAATAATCCAAGCTCTTTCCTGAATCTGTGAAATCCTTTCCCAGGGCTCAGAGGAAGGCAGGGACACTGGGCATCTGCTGTGGTAGATTTCCAACACCACGGTGCTGAAAGTTGTTTTCAATCATATTTTATACTTCATATTATATAACGATAGGCATTTTTTCCTGGGTTCAAATCTCCCAACATGAAGTAGATGGGATAAAGGGGCTAAGGCTGCAGGGATGTAGAGGGTGACTAGGAGAAGAGGAGAGGAGAGCGAGTGTGAAGCCCTGTGGGCAAAAGAAAATGTACACAGGCGCTTTCTGAGCTACAGAGACCTACTGATGAGGAAACGTCCTACATTCTAACCACATAACCATAAACACATGTGTACAACCCATATGTAGACGTATATAAAGCCCATGGATTGCATGTGTGCACAGATAGGTATTTATAAATGCCTGTTTCCTCCATCTGCTCCCACCATCCCGTGTCTACACACTGGTGCCAGTGTGGAAACTGGCCAATGGATTTTCTCACTATCTTTCAACTTCATTTGTCTTCACATATTTATAACTTAGACAATCACCCACTCATCCGCAGGGATCTTTTCAACCTTACCCTCCTTCCTCTTTATAATTCTACCCCCAGATCTTCAGAAAAACCCTCCACCGCTCTCCTTGACTGCCATGACCACGCCATCTTCGGTCCCCGTGCTCTTCCTCTGAAATGGCCTTAGGGCTCTCACGGCTGGGAAGCATTCGAGTGGGCCTGGCTCACACCAGTGCTGAGAAAGACGCCGAATGCTTTGAAACAAGGTCATCGCCATAAAGAGCCAGGTCCAGAAACCCTTGAAATTACGTCGTCCTGTGCATTTGACTCCACTGTTTCAATCTCATTACTTTCCCAAATTCAATCTGTCTTGTCAACCTTTCTGCTAGAACAGAATTTGTTATTAAACTTAAATTTGTTTGGTTTAGCTTCGTTTCTAGCATTACATCAATATTCTCTACTGCAACTCTACAGCCTTTTAGCTACATTATAAAACTCGTGTGGGACTGACCCAGAAACCAACAACATGACATTGTTCTGTGGGGAAACAAGGCCCGGGCTTAATTCACTAGCCAATAAATGTTCTTGAAGGAACATCTGGCTCCATGTGTGTCTGAAATGTAAATAAATAGATAGATACATATGTGCTGCCTATATTATATATATATATACACACATAGACCTGCATATAAGTACGTTTATGTTTTTAGAAAAGGAGCGCATGTAGGTGGCCCACAACCACAAAATTATTTCACGGTGTTGGCAAATGGAAGAGAGAAAAGAACTGCGTGCCGCTGAAGTGACCCATTCTTGAAAGACGCTTTTAGGACAAGCCTAATGGTCTGTATTTCACTTTTCTTTCAAAAATAAATTTCCGCCAGCCTGGAGATAACGTGTGAGGCCCGGCTGGGCGCTCCCACTGCTGCTCTAGCGAGCTCCCAGCTTTCCCCATAGTACCAGCGCGGACAGTACTTCGCAGTACCAGTTCACGGGAGCAGCTGCCATCACGGACATTCTTACCCTGAGTCTGAGCAATGCCAAGGGCTAAAGAGGCATCATTTCTGTCAATTCTCACGACTCTTCCAGGGCCTGAGCCTTGTTTTTTTTTTTTTTTTTTTTTTTTTTTTGAGACAAAGGTTCGCTGTGCAGTTCAGGCTGGCCTTGAGCTCACCCCAGGCTGGTCTCGAACTTGCAGCGATCCTCCTGCCTCAGCCTCCCGATTGCTGGGATGACAGGCGTGCGCCACCACGCCCAGGAGCCTTCTTCTTATCTCCATTCTGTAAGAGAGAAAACTGAGGCCAACAGAAGTAATGAATGTAGAAAGCTGTGGAAGTTGCCAGCCCGGGGATCCAGGCTGCGCGCCGCCGGAGCCGCGATCTGCTCCCTGCTCCTCTCCCTGGCCTGCGCCTTCAGGTCCCGCTGATAGCGCCTGGTACAGCAACTGGTTACATCACTCTCTCCCTCCCAGCATTAATACACGTGGCCTTTTTTCTCTACCGGATTCTATAGCGCTCAGTTTTGCTCCATAGAGCGTAGAAACACTCGTTGGCCTTACGCTAATCAGCGCTGCACGGCAGATGGTTTTGTGCAAACCTGGTGTTGAAGGGCGCTGGTCTGAGTGGGCGCCGCGGCCAGCACTCTGCGACCCCCGGCGCAGCTGCACAGGTCCCTCTTCCCGCCCTCCGCAGCGAGGCCTCGGCCCTGTGCTCAGCTGCAGGGGGAGCCGGGGCGGGCCGGGGTCGGGGCCGGGGTCGGGGCCTCGGCCAAGGTTCAGCGCCGTCTGCTCTTCCTGTGGCCGCTGCGTGCGTGTGCGCGCAGGGCGCCGCGTCTGTTTAGGTGTGCGCGGGTGGCTGCGTGTGCATGCGTGTGCCCCTACCGGTGTGTGCATCTGTGCTCCTGAGTGTCCGTGCATCTCTGGACGCTCACACGGGGTGCAGAGCGCTCAAACACAAGCGGCAGGAAGACGTCAGGGTGGCCGGCCCACCTGTGGCTTCCTGGCCCTTCACTCGGCGGACCTGGGAGGCTCCAGCGCCCGGCTCTCCGCCCGGGGCCGGACGCCCTCTCCTCGCCGAGCCTGGAGAAGGCGGGAGGTGGGCGGGTCTGGCCGGCGGTGGGCGGTGGGCGGG
>NW_004955429.1:21998046-22043877 GCF_000276665.1 Chinchilla lanigera
GCTCCGCGCGGCGGTTCGCGCCCGCCCCGCAGCGTCGCTGGCCCTCCTGCTTCGGTCTGCCCGACTTCGCGGAGCACGCCCGCCCCGGGGACTGGGGTGCGGGCTCCGGGACGGGAGTTTCGGGGAGGCGAGGCGAGGGCTTGCGGCCGCCAGAAACGTGCTGCCGAGTGGAACCGGCTGCCGCCCGCCGAGCGGCAGGGGCTGCGCGGGTGAAACTTCGGGAGGGTCGTCCCCCTGTCGCGTGGCCTCAGAACGGCGAGGCCGGGGCCCGCCGGCAGAGCGGGCTGCGCGGGGTCCTCGGAAGCGCTGTGGGCGGCGGGCCCCGGAGCGGCGCTGCTCCCGGTGGGGCTTGGCCGCTTGCTCGGGTTTTCCCGAGGCCGTGCGGGCTGGGCTGGACCGCTCGCCTTGGCGTTAGGTGTCCGACTCCCGCTCGCCGGCTGCATTGCTTCCCGGACGGCCCCGGTCCCCGCGGGGCGGCGGGCTGCAAACGCTGCCCCGGGCTGCCCTGGGCTGGCAGATATTTGTGGAAGAAGGGCTTTTCACCTCTCGGGCCGTCCTCCTGACGGATTCCCCCTCTGCCGCGAGAGTGGAGGGCCAGGCCCCGGCAGGTCCCGCAGATTTGAGGGCAGGGCGGTTAGCGGGAGCCTGTGCGTCCTTCCACGCCCTTGGAACGGGAGTGCCGGCGTGCCCGTGTGCTGTGGAGGGCTCGCCGCGCTCCGCACGGCTGTCCGGTAACTAACTCAGATCTGATCGCTAACTCTGGATCCCAGACGCCAGAGGCCTGTAGCCCCTTGTTCAGTAGTTGCAAAACGCGGCTGGTGTTCAGAGGTGGACAAGGAAAGTACTGTCCACTTTTTCACTGAAAGGCGAATGTGAAATGATTCTTGAAGACTAGATTTTAAAATGCAATTTAAAGGTAAGGCCTTTCTTTGTCTTCAGGAAGGAAAGCCCAGGAGCTGGTGGCTTCCCCAAGTCCTCCTTGTCCTTGCTGGGAAAGCCCTCTGGTTTGGAAGAACAGTAAACACCAGTCATGGTAGGAGGTCAGAGTTTCCGTCTTAATGAGCTTGGCTAGGTTCTCCACGGTAATTAATCTCGGGAGTTTAGAACACAGAGCGCTGGACTGAAACAACTGTCCTGCAGTGGGTTTCATTTTGATAAGCAGTGACTATCTCTGAACCCCTCTAGGCCCGGCCGTGGCCACATTTTGTCCTGGTTTTCAGCAGATGTTTTTCACCTTTTGGGCAGGAAGGGTTATCTGGGCCTTGGAAACCTTGTTACTGGGCTTTGCTTCGGGATCTGCTGGCTGTGGAATGCAGAGGGATAGTCACTTCAAGCCAGAAGCCTAGGGAAGGGCAGGTCAGTCTGTCAGTCCTTTGCTATGTCCCTTTGGACACAGAATGGTGTGGTAAAAATACGCGGTATCCCCCCAGACTGAAACCTCAGCCATCTCGGGTTGAATTTGGGATGTCTTGTTTAAAATTTATTTATGACTTTCCATAACTAAATGTATTTTTTAACAACTTTCTATAGATCATATGATTAGCAACAGCCTGGCCAAATGGCAAAGACATTATTGGACCTCTAACTACCCGATTAGTTATCTCTCCATAGCTTCCCTAGTAAAGCTGGTTTCCTCTGTATGTAAATAAGAGAATTTAGGTGCCCTCATGAACAGGCCCGAAGGTAGATTTCAAAGAGGAAAAGAAGGGATGAAAGTAACTATATAGAAGAATAGTTGGAAGCATGGAAACCAACTGTTGCTGCTGGTTATCTCTTGGCCCAGGGAGGTTCTTAGGAGCTTTTTCTGTTTTTCTTAAGTACTGAATTTTGCAAATGTTTACTTTTGAAATAATTTTATATGACTATTATAATTAGAAAATAAGTAAGAGTGGGAAAATTACATTAATGTGAACTGCAACATCTTCATAAAACCTGGGCTCTTTTATTCTAAAGCCGTTTTAAAACAAAGAACAAAATTAGTATGTTGGAAATTTAACAGAGTATTTCAGAAATCTTAATGTGGGGGACTTGATATACATGATGGTAACAGAGTAAGTTTCTAACCTGTTAGAAATTTTAGTTACTTTTGTAAGTGGCCTCAAAGTCTAAAGGATTAAAAAAAATTCTCACCCAATTTCAGTCCTTTCTTAATGACTTACAACCTTTTGGAAATGTGGTGAGGTACGTAGGGTCTTACAAAAGTGGGGGAAATAACCAAAGCACTAATTATGTGATGCTGAATTTAGAGGTGAAAGAACAAAACAGAGAAGACGTGTGTGTGTGTGTGTGTGTGTGTGCACGCGCGTGGGCGCATGTGTGTGTGCTCGTGCTAGTGTGGAGAGAGAACAGTCAGAAGAGGTAATACTTAATTAAAAATGAAGTGCATGGTATGTCGTATTTTGCGTATTCCCCCCTTGCATCTCTTTGAACCACCGCCTAAGCACTATCCTAACCTGGCAAGATTAATGGTCCAAGATCCTTCTGATTTTAGACCCAGATTTTCCTGTCACTGTTCTCTTCTTGTCACCTTCCGTGACTCCTGCTCCTTTGAAATGATTGCTTCGTGCATGAAAGATGCTTCTTCTGCCTTATGAGGTCTTACAAAGTTGAGGTTGCTACGTGTGTGGTATGGTAGCAACCCTTGGTGAAGACTTGTCCCAGAACTTCGTGTGGAACCATGTGGCTGTTCATTGAATAATTAAGGCTGGAAAGGGAAATGGCAAGTCTATTGTTCATAATGAAATGCACAATTCTACCATTAAAAAACAAGCTGCAGAAAGCATTAAAAATCCCCGTATCAGCAACATGGTCCATTCTGGTTTGCTTTATGTCTTGGCTATTTACCTCTTGTTTAAATAAAGTACTTTGTTATATATTAATCATAACATTAGACCTAAAACTTGTCAGTTGAAGAAATATTTACACTGAACTGCCAACAATTTGAGGGACCAATTACATATTAAGTATGGAATGTCAGTGAGTACAACTGAAAACTCAGAGGTTTTTAAGAGGAGTAACAGTGTCTAATCAAGACCTTTGGAATCCAGACTGCGATCTTGTAGTCAGTTTCCTTGGGGGATGTGGGACTTTAAGCTCACTGGAAACAAGACAGTCTTCATGGCACATGGTCTTCATGGCACATGAGCTGCATAGCAGACCCTCATGTCATTTATTCTCTTCTCCAGTATTTCTTTGATGGTCATTGAGTCTTCCAAATATAAAGTGTGTTTTCAAAGTTACATTTTCCTAACCCTACTGAAGCAACTCTTCATTTTCCAAGTTTTTTGTTTTTGCCTAGAACATAAATTAAAAGTTAATAAAAGAAAGAGACAAAGACCCATTCACTGATCAGATTATTGAAGCTTTTAAACAAACAATGTTGTGAGGGCATAGCTAAGTATATTATGAACTGTATTATTACTGGTTAATATTAGTGATGCTACTACATTACATTAGTAAAACTTAAAGTCACAACTTAATATACTGTTAGGAGTGAAGGCTAATGACATAATTGATGACTGATAAAATACTATTGTTATATTAATAGATCTTAAATTGTTAATTGTAATGTGTATATATATATTGTTATAGTACTTAAGTGAATATTAAGTATATGAAATTAAAGCTAAGTATGCTCAGCATATGAAAATGCCAATATTTAACCATTTTTGACCTGCACGTTACAATTTCATATGGCTTAACCTAATACATTTTGTGACATCTTAGCATATTGTACAGTTAAAAGTATAAACACTGTTGATATTTTGGTTTGTTTCTTTTGGTGTTTTTCCTCTCGTGTGTATATATATATAATATTACAGTTATAACAGCACACTAATTAGGGTTTTGTGTCCTGTCTTTATTGCTTAACATGATAGGATGTAGATTTCCTTGTGCCACTAGATACTTGGAAGCACAATATTATATGTGTGTGTACATATTGTAGTCTTCCATGTGGATGTACTGTAGCAGAATCTTTTTAGCCATCCATTAAATAGTTAGTTCAACATTCTATCAAAAATAAAACTTGGATAAATATCCTTACATGTGTGTATTTCTGATTATTTTGTTAAGATGAATCTTGAGAAATGAGATTATTACTATGTAGGGTTTCAGATATTTAAAGATGTTGTTACATATTACCTAACCACTTTTAAGAAAGGAGAGACCCATTTGTATACACATTCATACACCCACAGATAGGAGAGCCTTGGTAGATTACCATGACCTCACTAACAAAGAACACTGCTTTTTAAAAGCTTCAGTAATCTGGTATGTGAATAATGGCATTTTGGCTTAATTTGCATTTGTCAGAGGACATTTTTTTCATATTTTTAATTGGGTACATGTCTTAATTTTCAGTTCACGTTTTAAGCAAGTTTTAAAAAGGAAAAAAGTTATGGTTGCTAGAACAGTTTGTTAATATTTTGTTTCCTTTTCACATGCCAGGGAACCTTATAACTGTAAATACGAGCACAGAATTTTTTTTTTTTTATAATGGGAAGGGAGGAGACAGTGGTACCTTTATAGATGGCATTCACTTACAACTTTGCACCTAGTGATGAGAATGTGCGTAATTGAAATAATAGCACCTAGACAGTAACATCGCGCAAGTCTGACTTGTCTTCCTGTTCTGCAGCGCAGAGCCAGCATCTGGTGTGTCCAGTGCAGAACAGGTGTCTTGGTGAATTCAGGTTGGAGTAAGTGTGCAGCCCCTGCTCGCTGGCAGAGAGAACTGCAGGGTGTCTCGTGCCCTGGCCTCCTCTTCTCAGCATGTGGCTCTTCACCTTTGTGCTTTGGGTGGCCTCTGCAGGAGTGTGAATGAGGCCAAGGTCAGAGGTTCTATCTGCACGTGGCCTGTTTAGCTTTGTTCTGCATCGTGGCCACAAGCTGTACTTTCTTTTCTCCCCTGTGGCCCGCTGACTTACACATGCATGCTGTTGATAACAGAGAGAGCAGGCTGGAGGGAGGGGGCAGATGTCCAGAGGGAGAAGGATCCTAAAGAACCGCTAGTCTCACAGCCCTATTATGCTCATTTAGGAGAAGACTTTGACCCAAAGGTTTCTCCCCTTTTCTCCTGTGTAGTGTCCTGGGCGCGATCCACCTCAACACACACACACGCGCGCACACACATGCGTGCAGCAACATGACAATGAGGGGGAAGACTACTCAGCACCACCCGTAAGTGCCAGTGGATAGATTATTTATTATCGCAGCCATTTGAACATAAAGGACAGAGCTAATACTTAAAGAACTCAGAAATCTTCCACGAAGAACATTGCTTTAAGTGATCTCATTCAGGTTCTTTGGAAGAGACAAATACGTTTTGATGAAACTATATTTACAGTGATATTGGGGGAAGAAAAATTTGTGGGAATAGATGGGTTAGGTCAAAATCAAATTACCTGTTACCTCCTCAAACTAATAATCATTTCTATTTTATGGAATGACCATTACCGTAGTCACACAGAGACTAAAATCCGTTGTATTACTTCTTTCCTTGAAAATTACCTATGGTCCCTCCTTTTTTTATCTCTTGCATCACTTCTAATTGCTCAACGCTCTATTCATCTCTCCTTGCCTTCATCCTCATTTTTCCTTCCAGGTCCACCACAAAACCTTTTCTGTGCCTGGTTTCCCATTACCCACTCAAAAAGTCCCAATTCTTTTAATGTTGAAGTGAAGAGTTGCTATTTCTGTATTGGTTTTTTTCTTTTAGTTCATGCTAGAGGGTCTGTGATAGCTCCATGTCACTTAGGAAGGACCAAATACCCGAGCTGACCCTAGAGTGAAGGTCAGGAGCAGCCCAGTGGTGTATTTGTGAATGAACCAAATGCTGAGGTACTTAAATATGAGCACTAGCATTGCCATCAGGACAGTATAGTCCAGCCAGGGACTCACCTTCCTGTGTGTGTATGCAAGAGGCATCATTGCAAGGAATAAGAGAATGTTTTTACTTTAAATGTAGTTTTTAAGTTTAATGCCACCGTCTCTTCTGTATTTTATTATTTATATTTATGCATTATTAGGGTAAATTAAGAAAGTTGTTGATTATAAGGAAGGAACTATAAATGGATGAGCTGAAAATACCAGTAGTAGCATGGATTTCAAAACTGTCCTGTCAGATCTACCACTTAATATCTGTAACCTCAGATTTTGAACCTCAGTCTTTTCCTCTGTAAAGTGGTGGCATTCTATATCTATCTAAGAAAATTTGCTGAGAATACAAAATGAACTAAAGTATGCCAAATAACTAATACAGTGTCTGGGACATGCCAGATACTTATGGGTGGTTAATGGCATCTTCTTTTATGTGTCCTGTGATTGTAGCTTTATAAAGCAGGTGTTTCCTCATAGTTTATAGACAGAGTGTTTATGGGGGTCGTGGGGCAGGGGTGTGGAGAAAATTTACATGAATCGAGAGATATTCTTAGGGAACTTATGTGCCTACTAGAGAAAATTTCAATCACTTTACAACAGGTCACAAGCGTTCTCAAAGGGGGAAGATGATCATTGTTTACAAACCTGATCATTTGCTGCTTGAACTGTCCATCTACCTTTCCAGGGTATGAAATGTGTGGTTACAGTGTGGTGATAGTTTAGGTTTGTGTCAAATTTTGTCATGTTTTTGCCTTATAGCAAGTGTTTCAGTGGATGCACAGGTGATAGAATTAAGTGCAATTGATTTTAAGTGCTGGTATTGAAGAAAAACTTTAAAGGACCATCTTTCTAGTACATCCACTCCCTGGGCACCTGGTCCCCTGCCAGCACTCAGCAGACCGTCCCTCATGCTGGGAGCCTGCTCCCACTTGCAGGAGCCCATCCCATTTAAACAGATAAGGATGCTAAAGAAAGGAAGCAGAGTGTGGCAAAGACTAGAAATACTCATGGCTGGCGAAGTCTGTAGGACGAGAGGTTAATGGTCAGTGTGGGTGTGGAAGTGCGGCAGGAGCGCAGGCTCCGAGTTGGGATCCAGAGGTGGAGGGTGAGGGGTGAACGTCTTCCGTGAGTGCTTGGCGGCAGTGCCAAATCAGTCACGGAGGCTACTGCTGGAGTCATGGCTCAGCCCAGGCCCTGTGCCTCTCCACTCAGCGGTAGTCCTGAGCACTGAAGCCTGCCCGTTTTGTCCGCTAACTCCTGATGCACTGCTGGCCTCTGAGAAAGAAAAGGAGGAGTTTCCAGCAGTCACAGCACTTCTGCCCTCACACCTCTGAGGGCAGCTTGGAGCCTCTGCACAGCTGAATCTTCTCGGATGGTGTTTGTGGCTTGGCGTGGGGTGTCATGCCTTTTAAGAGTCTGTTAAATATAACTGCAAACACTTGGCCTGATTGGGTTGACTTACCTAACCCCAGTAGGTCAGCAGCCCACATGCGTGTTTTGTGAAAGCCTTCTGTTTTTCACCACTCTGATGAATGGGATGCAGGACAACCAGTTTTGGGTACACAGCCAGGAGGTCTGGTGACTCTGGTCTCAGCCACCGTGATCCGGTTGCTGAGTTGTTTCTGTGTTCCTGGAATGACTGTACCCACAATCTGTTCCAAGTGCCATGTTCCCCTCTCGTACATATAAAATGCAGCTTATCTAGTTAGTAAACTCCTGTTTGTCAGGCCTAGCTCAAATGCTGCTTCCGTGCCTTGTGCATTCATTTAAGAAGTGTTTTTCCGAGCATTTATTTGAGAGTATACTACGTGCTGGACACCGCCGATGTCGCCGAATGCCTTAACCCGCGTTGCACTAAGAACTGTGAGCTCGCCGTTCCTGGCATAGTGGCTTGCTCCCTGAATCTAGCTTCTCTGTCCTTCCTTCCCTAAGTGAATGGCCCACGTCCTGCAGCTCCCTGACATTCAGGCAGTGGGAGCATCTGGAGTGGTGGAGTTGCTGTGGTTAGTTTGCCAGGAGTATAGTAACGCCCATAACCTCCTGCAAAACAGAGGGCACAGTGGAAAATTAGGTGCCTAGCACGGCTCTCCCCAAGTTGACTTTCCTGCCCCCGCGACTGGGTATGCAGAGCAGAGAGCACGTGCAGTCAGCAGAACGATACCTAGGGCCCCAGGGAGAGCTTGCAGCGACAGGAAGCACATGCGTCTTCCTTGCACCTGCGAGGTCCAGCAGGCATTTCCTGGCCATTGTTCATGGTGGCCAGTGCCTATTTTCAGCCTCTGGAGCAGTCGAACCAAGCTGGCCGAGCTCCCTGACCTGACCAGCTTTTGTGTGCTGTTCACTGGGCTGCAGCCAGCCTCCCTGGGTGCAGAGGTGGAGGCAGCCGGATGTCACTGGGATCTGTCTCCTGCCCTGGTAGAAGCCAGCAGGGGATTCCCATCTGCTTTGCTCCTATGTGGGCTTCTGTCCACTTTTGTTCTCCTCCCTTGGTCCTCTTGCCTTCAGGAAGATTATACTGGGGCAGGCTGCTAGTGATGTAGCTACTGAGATGGTGTTTGGGTATGGGCACCCTCGACTGAGAAGTATGGGCTTGTCCCCAAGGTCATTGGGAAGGAATTTCTGAAAAGTTCCGCATGGGGCTGGGCGCGGTGGCACACACCTATAATCCCAGCACACTGGGAGGCTGAGGCAGGAGGATCATGAGTTTAAGCTCATCCTGAGTGGTTTAGTGACTTAAGACCCTGTCTGAAAATGAAAAGGGCTGGGGATGTAGCTCAGGGAGATGGCCCTGGATTCAGTCCCCAGTACTGGAAAAAGTAAAGTGTCACGTGGAGAGGAGAACTTTCAAAGTGTTGTGAGCTGGATGTGCATGCTTGGTTGGTGTGTTGTTTTCTCATCAGGCCTAAAGATGAAAAATCCATTTCCAGTGACCAGTTACCAGCCAGGGAGTTTTCCGCAGCTCTCCCTCTGACTGCTTCCCGGAAGCCCCTTATGGCTGTGTGTTGGGTAACATGCGGCTCTTCCCTTGCAGGCCAGAGGTGCGTGTATGAGGCGGAAGCGGGTGTGCAGTAAGGCGGAGCTGCACATTTGTAGTTTCTCTTTTTAGAAACATAAAACAGTAGTCACAGCTTCCATGCCTGTGTTTATGCCATCCTCGCCCCTTCAGCCTGGTGATTTTAGATGAGGGTGGCAAGAGGCTGCTGGGCAGAGTTGAACTTATTTTTCTTAAACACTATTATGAGCAGATGTGCGGGTGCACGCCCATGATCTCAGCACTCTGGGAAGCTGAGGCAGGAGGACTGCAAATTTGAGGCCAGCTTGGATAACTTAGTGAGACCCCGTTTCTTAACAAAAAATGAAAAGGGTTGGGATGTAGCTCAGTTAGTCGAGCACTCTTGGATTCAAGCCCTTGCACTGAAAAACAAAAACCAAGAAGCATTACTCAACGGTCTTGTTCAAGAGGTGGCAGCTCTCGGAGCGATCCTTAGTCATGCCCCATGGGTACTGGGCAGGGTGTTCGGGCACTGGGAGATCACCCCTTGATTCTTTGGGCGTCTGCTCTGAGCAGCGTGGAGGGAGCTGCAGCGCTGCAGGGAGGACTGGTCACCCAGAACTCTCTCTTGTTTCCCTAGTGATGGATCGTGCCACCACAGCGGTCCCAGCAGGTGAACAATGCTGAAGCCAACGCACCATGTACAGCGTGGAGGACCTGCTGATCTCTCATGGCTACAAACCACCCCGAGACCTCCCAGGGCCACATGGGGCCAAGGCTGGTGGGCATGCACAGGCGAGAACAAGGCCCAGAGGCAGCCAGGGCCTGCAGAATGGATGTGAGGATGGTGCCCCTACCCCAGCACCAGCCAGGCTGGCCCCAGGGACAGGCCCCGTGAGTGCCCCTGAGGGCCAACGAGGCGCGCCCCGGCACCGCACGGAGCACCACAGGACTTCCGCTTCCAGAGCTTCAGAAGCAGGGTAAGTGTCCCTGCTGACCCAGCAGGTACTTTGGCCTTGGACTTCGGCATTGGGTTATGCGTAAGTAAACTCTTCCACCTCTTTTTGTTCGGCCGGGGCCAGGGAGGGAGAGAGGGGTCCAAGAGGAGGTGTGTATGTGTCCCAGCCACACTGATCACGGGGCCACCACAGAGGGCCGTCGGGAACCCACACTGGTGATCAAATGTCCTGCTTCTCTTCACAGCCTGCTCACTTGCCTCTGGTGGGAATCATTTTCGAACACGGTAGAAGCTAGTTCAAGTCCACTCATGCAGTCATGGTACACTGGCTTCCTTATTAATCCCTTTTAATATTTTGCAGGCCACAGAGCATTGAGAGGGATCTGTCTCCTCTCCATTTGTGAAAAAGAGAACATCCTTCTTTGATAGTCACCTGGTTCCACCCATCCCCTTGCGCACACACTGGCCTGCTGTAGGGTGCCATCCCCCACAGCCGCTTGGTCGGTGTTTCCTAATGGTGAAAAACCGGGGGGACAGAAGAGATCCCAGCAATTCGTCTCAGAGGCTGCGCGAGATGGCAGCCCCGAAACTGTCTTGTAAACAGTTCCAACTTGGAGGAAACGTTCTTATCTCCTCGTGAGACTGTGCCTGCCTTTAAACTGCATTAGGACCCGGACAGCTTGGAGAAGCAGCAGTCATGAGGATGCAGAGCACGTGGCAGGGCAGGAACTGGAGACAGCCAGGAGCAGGGGTCTCAGAGAAGCAAACAGAGGGCGGTGAGAAGAGCCCGATGGGGAAAATTGCCTTTCCTGGTTACAGAGAAAGCTTCTTCAGTGTCGTCTGTCTCCAGGCGTAACTGGGAGGGTTTTGTTTTGTCAGAGCGTGTGACACCTTGGCTTCTGGGCAGGAGCAAAGACAAGAACATCTCCTCCTGGCCATGTAGTGAATGGGCTTGCGCTACCAGGTCTGAGCTGTCGCTGAGGGCACAGGTGTTGGAAGGAGATCCTGAGTGGAAAGCGCAGGAGCTGCTGCTCTTGCTCTGCCCTTCAGACTCCTGACGCACGCTGCATTCTCGGGCTTCGCTCCTGTGGGCCATCTGCCCGCCATGGAGTTGGGAAGAGGGCTCTCATGGCTAAGTTGGCTGGGTCAAGACAGCCTTCAGTACTCCAGACAAACTTGTGTCTGATTTCCTCCTGCCTTCTGTTCTTTCTGGTTTTGTGCTGAGGGCTCTGTCTTTCAGCTCAGATTGCAGGGTACCGAGTTTGTACCTTGTCTCCTGTTTCTTTTGTATTTCCCGGGAAACTTGCTAGTTCAGGGCACACAGTGGTTACTTGATACATGCTGTTGATTCAAGTTATCCTTCTCACCATTGTGACAGCCACTGAAGGCAGAAGGCTGTTCTTAATGAAGTAAAGGTGGTGCCATGGAGCCCCTACACATTGCTATGTAGGGCCTGTGGGGGCCTCCTCACGTTGGAGGAGCCTGATTGGAGTAGGGGTACAATAGGACCCCCTTTAGAATCCTGAGCGGGCTCTGTGTTCTCACCTCCCCCAAGGCCTGCTCAGGGTCTCTGTCCCCTATGTGGTAACAGGGTCCTAAGAACCATGAGGGCCTCCAGCCCAGCCCTAAAGCTGGGGAGGTGCAGGCAGGTCTGCAAACAGTCTCTGTCCGTTAGGAGTGAGGTGCTCAGACAGGTGAGTGTGTGGCACTGGGGTGTTTTCACACAGATGCCTGAGTGATGAATAGGTTTGGCTTCTTCGCCATGTTTCTGAGATTTGCTGATTCACTTGGGAGATGGATAGTACTGTTTGGACTGAAGTTTGCCACGTTGTTCAGCTCTCCACTTCGGCACAAAATACCTGACGTGTACAACTTATAGGAGAATAGGCTGATTTTGGCTCATGGCTTTAGAGTTTGCAGTTCATAGTCAGCTGGTTCCAAGGCAGAAACATCCTGGTAGAAGGGCCTGGCAGAGGAGAGCTGCTCACCTCATGGGAACCAGGAAGCCAAGAGTGGGGAGAGAACCAGGAGAGCTACGTCCTTCTGAGACCCGCCCCAGTGACCTAGTTCCTCCAGCAGGCCGCACCTCCTAACAGCCCACTCAGCTGTGAACTCATCAGGGATCTGCTGATGAGGTCAGTGCCCTCACGGTCCAGTCACCCCTCCGGTCACCCCTCCCCCATGTTGCTGCAGTGGCGATCAAGCCTTCAGTAGGTGAATCTGCGGGAGGATACTTTATGTTTAAATTTTAATGGTTTCCTTGTAGGAAAGAAGGGTAAAGAGCATATGCAGTGTGATTGAAATATATAGTGAATGTTTAAATTTTAAACATTCATTAAAATAAAAGACACACTAGGGCCAGGGCTGTAGCTCAGTGACACAGTGCCTACCTAGCAAGCTCAATATCCTGAGTTTGATTCCCGGTACCAATAAATAAATAAATAAATAAATGACACATTGCCATTAATCCCTCTTACAATACTCCCTCTTGCTTGAACACACTTATTCCATCATTCTTGCCACTTTCTGGAGCATTTCTGGACGTCCTTTTTCATGAGCGTCTTTCTAAGGTGTAATAAAAAGTATGGTAAATGCTGCTGCCGCATACCATCTAACAGAAAGGTAGGTGTGTGAAAATGTTATGGCATTCTCAGCCACCGTATTCACTGGACCCAGCATCTTGTGGCTTCCAGCTTTCCCCCAGAGTTAAAATGACCATGAAAAGTAAACAGTTTGAATCAGTTGAAGACATCAAGGCAGCCATGACAGCACAACTAACGACATTCATAAATGCTTGAGAATTGCTTCAGAAATTGGCAAGGATGGTAGCATGTGTGTTTGGGGGAAGAGGAATATTTCTTGTATTAATGACAGTGTGTCTTTTACTGTAATAAAAAATACAAAAAATTTACACATTCATGTAGTTTTCAGTCATACCTCATACATATTTGCAAAATTCCATGCTGGTGCACAAAGCCTCAGTGCAGGCCTTTCTGAGTTGACCTGAAAAGATACTTCTTTCTTTAGTAGTCAATAGATACTTGGTAGAAGGACACCAACAGAAAACTAGGCATAGAAGAAAATTATTTTTCTCCATCAGAAAAACAAAGTACTTTGGAAGGACACAGAAAGGTACCAGTAGTTACAGCTTTAAAAATGTAAAAAGACAAACCCACCAGACCATGGCTTATGTGAATTCTGAATGCGAATGACTAAGCGGTATGCTGCCAGCTCCCAGCCTTTGGTCCCTTGACAAGAGCAGCTGCAGTCATGCTGCCTGTCCTGTCCAGCCTAGTGGCCTATGCTGGGCTGGTTTCCAGGACTGGAGGGCACATGGGGCCCAGGATGGCCCCATCCAGCTCTGCGCCATCGGGATCGCTGAGGAGAGTCATGAGGCTTCTCTCCTGCCATTGCTCAGACAGGCTGAGGTCCACACCTCGGGCTCATCCTTGGCACCCCACTAGTGTTCTGGGAGGGGGCAGGTCGAGCTGGTTTGTTTTATTCTGGCAGGTAGTGGAGCCATCAGCACGTAAGTGATGATGCTTCAGTGCTGGGGGTTGAACCTAGGGCCTTGTGTGTGCTAGATGCACACTGTTGCAGATGCAAGATGAGAGGGGAGTGACAGTTCTGTAAAGGGAGGTGAAGGACTGTGCAGACTGCTGACCAAGCTCTTACACCAGTGGTGCAGACAGGACCGAGAGACGATTCTCCTTTGTACACAGATGCTCCAAATTAGGGTTACAGAGAACTTACTTTCTGTAGCTACAGTGTGTGGGACTGTCCTCCTTATGGCTGCACAGCACAGAAAAGGGGCTGTGAGCTCCAACAGTGTGACCCGCACGCACACCCAGGGCGGTACCGGTTACCCTGTCTGTGTGATTGGCCAGTCTGTCGCAGGCCTCCTTCAAGCTCCCCTGCGCCGTCCTTCCCTGTGACCTGTCCTGTTGCCCGTGTGTGGTCCTGTGGGTCCTCTTGTGCTCCCTGCTCCTTTCCACCCCATCTCCTCTTGGAAATGCCACCTTATCAGTTCATCTCCTGCGATTCCGTCCTGGAAATTATGCTGTCCCGTGAGTTCTTCCAGCGCTTCTATCGGCCTCAGGGATCATCCCTTTCCTGAAGGCCATTGCCATATCTAATTCATCTCTGACGTGGTTAATTCCTAGTTTAAAATTCTGTGTTTAGTAAACATTCATTCCTTAAATAAATTCACTGGGCTCACAGCCTAGGCACTGTGAGGTGCTGAGTGCTCAGAGCAGCAGGCGCAGGGCAGGAGGCGGAGAAGGTGTGCGGTGACTGTGAGAGGCTGGTCGGGAAGGTGGAACCTGGGTGAGGAGAAGCGTCGGTCTCCTTGCTGGGCAGATGAGGCGGCAGTGCTGGCAGCTTCACCCGTGTGGCAGCGCGTGGGGCGCGCAGGGAACGCAGGAGACGGGGGTGGCCGCAGACTGAGGAGGACTTCTGGAGGCTGAGCAGTTCCTGAAAAGGAAATCTCCCTCCTGTGTAGCTTCTCTGGGACCCACCAGGTGGAAAGGAGGGGGTGTCTCAGGGGCAGTGGGAGCCGCTTCCACTCCCCACAGGCAGGAGAGGGCCGGTGGGCATTGGGTGCCAGGGCTGGCCTGCCCGCTGTCTCTCCGTCTCGCATGGGCTGGGGACAGCCAGCTCAGTCTGTGTTCCTCCTTGCGCATGTCTCGGATCTCTGTCCCTTCCCAGACAGTATCTTTTCTCCAGTAGCTTGGGCTCAGGGTAACTTTAACTGTGACTTTAAATACCTTGTTCTGTGTGTTGATTTAGCACTGAGCCCCCTGCTGACTCTTGCCGGTGTCTTAGTCTCAATTTTGAGATAAAAAGTCCATGGTGTTGGACAGCCAGTGAGGACTTGTGCTTGGTGAGGGTGTCCCCTCCTCCAGCTGCTGAGGAAGGATGACCAGACATGCAGGGGTTGTGGCTGAGGACAGGTTCCAGGCCAGGGGCATTACGTCTCTTAACCTCACGGAAAGTGAGTCTCAGTGCGGACTCGTCCTGAGTGGTCTCAGTTTAGACTGCACATGAAGGTCACTTGGTGACGCGGAGGCAGCCCGCAGGCCATGTCCTCAGCTTGCCAGCGCACACGCACGTGTGCACATGTACACAGACGTCAAAGGGAAGCTGACCCGGAGAAAGCTGCGTGTTGTCTGTACTCAGAGGAAACGGCACACTTCAGATGCAGGTAGCCATTGCTGAGTGTAGGGAGCCACCAGTAAAATACGTAGAAGACCGTGGTCAGGCATTCATGGTTTCCTTGATGTGTTTCCTGTGAAATACCAGAATTGGAGGAAGCTGTGTAATAACTTAGCATAGCAGAGATTTGACTCTGAAAGTCACACCCTGGCAAGCTCTTTGCTGTGCCCAGGAATTCTGGTGAAAAGGTTTTGTTCGTTAGCCATGAGGATAACTTGCAGTTATCCCTGGTCATCGACGGCAGCGGTGACTAATTAGAGGCTGGGCATAGTGGGAGAGTGTCTGATGTGGTGGCTTGGGGCCCTCTTCTTGGGAGGTTTATATCTGATCAGTAAACATCTATCCCGGACAGTGCTACTGGATATGGTAAACAGTGGATTTTCAGGGCCCTTTTAAACTTCTCTCAGATCATACCCTGCTTAAAATGGTTTTCCCAAAAAGGAAAGCTCCAAGTTTAACATCTGTTTCTATGTATCTCTTTCTCTGTGCAGAATGATACCCACCCCACGTTAACGCTTGTTTCATATCCTGACTGGCAGCCTGGTGTCTTGGGCGCTCCAAGCAGGGAAAGTTTGGATTCCTCCTCTGCGTGCTCATGAGCACCCAGGAGGACTCAGACTGCCCGTCTGCCTCATCTCTTTGGAAACCTGTCCTCCAGGGAACTTTGTTCTTGCTCAGGAATAACGTGACCTGTAGAAGTGCCTGGGTCCCAGTCTGCTCTGGCACATATGCTCGCATTGCTTTTCCCTCACTAACTTTTCCATCAAGAAGTGGGTTGCATCCTTTGAACATAGACTTTCAGAAGCACTGTGAGAAGCAAGTGCTTCTAGAGTGGACGGGAAGGCTTCAGCAGCGGCACCAACTACCAAGAGCTTTGTGCATTGGCAGCCGGACCATCACCAGAAGGAGCACTGTCCATGGGAGTGCCTTCTCTAGCCAGAGTGCTGGATGGGTTCAAGAGCTAAGGAGTGCCCACTGGAGAAACACTGGAACATAAGTACAGGACACATGGCCTACACAGGTCCCACTGTTTTGCTTTGAAGATGATGGCTCCTCGGAGTTCTTGACGAAGGACAAGGAGCCTAGACCAGAAGTCCATTTGACATGCTGCCATGCCCCAGCCGTATGTAGCTTCCCTAGGGTATAGTGGCAGGAGGTAGACACAAGGCTCTCTGTGTGCCCTTGGTGCTGCCTCCCCCTCCTTCCTATTTTGGCTTAGCTTCCATAGAGCAGTGGGTCAGAGAAGAGTTCATAAATACTTGTCAAGCAAATGAATGAACGAGTGAAAGTGAGGGTGGTGGTGGGACTAAGAGCAGGAAGTAGAAACTAGTGTGTTTTTTTCATATCTGCAGTGACACTGAATGAACTATGCTAGTACAGGTGGTTTAACTTGGTAAAAATCCATGTATCCATAGTAGAGTGAAAGTAGGAAGACTGAAATAATCTGCCTTATGCATTAGATTTAGATGGAAACAAATGGATGAGAGACTTGCTTTTCCTGTTTTGTTTTAATAAGCTAAATATTGATTTGCGTCACCATGGTGGAAATGGGCGTAGCTTCTCCTTTAGAGACCAGCCTTCCCTGGGATGAGCAGCATCTTGTTATGACAGCCCACTATATCATTACTTCCTATTATCATCAAGGCCTATGGATTATGATTTGGAAACTAAGATGGTACTGATCTAAAATAATCACCACCTAAGGCAAACTCTCAGCTCTTCTCCCTTGCCTTTGTGTTCACCTGTGACTCCTTCCACGGGCTACTCAAGGAACATGAAGTTCAGTATTACCTATCCACTAATAATTTATCTTAATTGGGTTAATAAGACAGTAATAGCTAAAAACAAGAGATTTGAAATGTGTTAGTCCCTGTGCTAAGCATCTTAAATGTACTTGCCCAGTCTGTTGTAGCCAACTCCAAAAGCAGAATGCTTACTATGTCTGTATACAGGTGAGGGACAGAAGCCACACAGATCTTAGGTAGAGGTTAAGGGTGTTACAGAAGGCAAACAGAAAGCACTTGTCCTACTTACTTTTTCATTCCTGGGACAGAATACTCAACACTTGGGAGTTATAGGAGGTGAAGTTTTCTTTTTGGCTCACAGTTTGGAGAGGTCTCAGCCCATAGTCGACTGGTTTCAAGGCAGGGTGGCATGACATGGGTATGGCAGAGGAGAAACAGCTCATTATATGGCAGTGAGCAGCAGAGCAGGGATCAAGGGAGGAGGAGGGTTACAGAACCCTTTCAGGCCCCACTCACAGCGACCTACCTCTTCCCTACCAGGCTTCATCTCCCAACATCACACCTAGCTGTAAACCCATGAATAGTCTAATCCAGTAGCACACACCCACGATCCAATATCACTCATGATCCTCCAAAAGCTCCACCTATAGGTGCATGGGGCCTTGGGAGGACATCTTGGGACGACAGTACTGGTAGCCCTCGCTGTCTCTTCAGTGTCTGGGCAACACTCACACTCCTGGTGCTGCTCCCTGTAGGTATGATGAGGAACTCCTGGGTGATCCCGTAGCCCTTGCAGATGCCCCCAGCCTCCTGCTCTGTGGACCTGGAACAGCCTTCTTTAGGGCTTGGCTGCAGGTTCACAGGGCTCCTGGGCCTGCTACAGACATCTCGTTCCCCTGCCCTCCATCTGGACACTTCCTTCCTACAGGCGGGAAACAGGTCAGGAGATGATTAGTAGTCTGCATTGAATAGGGGCACAGCTGCTAAGCAGCTACCAAGGGCCACATCTGTGAGAGGAAATAGTATCTTGCCCTGCTTTTACTGCTAGTGTTCACCTGGTAGCTCAGGTGGGGAACTACTGCTCTAGTGCAGAGCAGACACCTGTGGTTGGGTTTTGCATGGGCTCAGTGATACCCTCCGTCGTGAGGAACCTGGTGACCAATCATTGGCATCTTGGTGTGGATAGAAGTGTTGACATCTGCACATGTGTGGAGGCTGCTTCTGGAATACAGAGGACTCCAAGGTGTCACCCTGCCTTCAAGTGCACGGTCACCGTCAGTGTATCTGTGCCATTTCAATCAGTTGAATAAATAGCCTCACTTTAATGACCGACCTCGGCCCAAGGTGGGAATCTGTGCAGCAGACCGTCCTCTCTGAGGAAGGCACCTGGGAAGGGTGTTGCACAGAGACACTGGAATGTGTTGGTGGAGGCCTGGCCCTCTCCATCAGAGCACCTTGGCACACAGCAGGTGCCACCTGGGTGGCCATCCGGGTTCACCTGCCTGGTCTCCGTAGGATTGCGTTTTTTCTCCTGCCACACAGATCTGAGGCCCTTCTTCCACTTGTGTTCCTACTCTTCCCTCCTGTTTCTCTCTTCTCTTTGCATGGATTTGTCTGGTCCATGTGAATGAGAATTAACTCCATAAGTACCCTCTTCAGGGCTGGGGTGCAGCTCAGTGGTGGAGCACTTGGCTTGCTTAGCATGCCAGAGGCTGTCTGAGTTTGATTCCCAACACTGAAGAAAAACCAACACAAAACAGAAGAGAAAGACATAAAAGAGAAAAGGAAAGAAATAAGAAGGGAGAGATTAAGAAAGGAAGAGAAAAGGAAAGGGGAGGGGAAGGAAAGAATGAGGAAGAGAAGGAGGAAAAGTCCCTCTTTAGTGGGTGCTACTTCCTGTCCCTGTCTTTGTTCTATACATTGAAAAGATTTTAAAAATTTTAAAGGTTTAGTATCCTGTATCCAAAATACTTGGGACCAACAAATATTGGAGTTGATTTTTTTTTGTAGGTAGTTAAATACCGTTAATCCCTAAATACCCTTTTTTTTTTTTTTTTTTTTTTTTTTTTTTTTTTTTTTTTTTTTTTTTTTTGGTTTTTCTCCGGTACCGGGAACCGAACTCACGACCTTGCGCTTGCCAGGCAGGCGCTTTTGCCGCTGAGCTAAATCCCCAGCCCCCAATACCCTTTTTTTTTAAGGGTAGTTGAATACCGTTAAATACCCTATTGGTAGTTAAATAACCTTAATCCAAAAACTCCAAACTTCACTCAAGAATTTCAGACTTTAAGACATTTCGGATTTTCAGATTAGGGATACTCAACCTAGTCTACTAAAAATACTACTTCGATTTCTAAAATGGCCCAGACTTTCAGATGAGCCCTGCTGTGAACTGCTAGTTCAGAGAAACACAGTAAATGCGAGCCGCAGCCTGAGCACCACTCCGGAGGCAGGGCCTCCTGAGAGGAGTCTGTGACTACCTTGCATGTGTCAGAGGGCCTTACTGCCTTACTGCACCTGAGAGATCAAAACTCCTAGCACAGAGATATTTCAGAATACTGGATATCCACAGGCGCCGTTGCCGTCCACGTCTCACCATCAGTTTTTAAAATATGGGGTCCTGTGGCAGCGCAGGTTGCCATTGCAGGCTGGACCGCTTCCCACATGCCTTTTCCTCACATTATGAGCTAATTTTAGTGGAACTCAGACCAAGCTGAGGCGTTGGAAGCCTCCTGGGTGGATGACTGTGACTGCTGGGCCCCTCCTGGTGCTTCTGCAGGCACCTTTCTGAGCCACCGCTGTGCCTTGAGTCAACTTCCTGCGCACCTCCTTCAGATGTCAACACTTAGTCCCTTCTGCTTCCAAAAACGCAGTGTGCCTTCTCTTCCAGACCCGTAATCGACTTTGTATTTTTTAACCAAAAATTAACCTCCTGACTAGCGCTTTATCTCAACTAATCTATACTGTTGTCATCTACGGTCACTTATTGTGAGAAGCGGTCATAACAGTATGTTAGCAGTCTAACCCAGTGTTTGTGGATTTTCTAGTTAAAATTCTGCCCAGGCAACCTATAATTCATCCTCCAATCAAATAGTGGTGTTCCTCCATTGTGTTTTCTGAGTAGCTTTATCTTTTCTTACTGATCTTTAATTTATGCTGACCTCTCTACTTCAGTATTAATCTTCTCCTGACCTTCCATTTCCCCTTTCCAAAATTAGCCTACTTGCTGCCCTGTGTCAGAAGGTTATCTGCATGATATGGCCTGCTGAATACCTCGCGCCATGCTGAGAGGTATAGCTGCAGGCTTCCTGGCCAGAGGAGCTGCCTGAACATTTTCTGTAGGGAAAGATGGCTGACCCATCAGTGAAGCTTGTGAAAGCCTAACCCTGCAGCCAGTAAATACAAGTCACTCTAAAGAGATGCCCACAGCTCCTGCCATGCCACTCTAAAGAAGAAAGCTTCTCCCGGGAGGAGACGTGTTGCCTACTAAATGCTGTGCAGTAGGATTGAAACACCTGATCTCTGGAAGTAGGTGGCCTTTGGAAGAACAGGCTGGGTCTCAGGGCCAAGTCCAGTCCAGAACGTGCCATCAGAGTTTGAAGGTGATCTACAATAGCAGCAGGCGTCGGCTAGACTGCAGATGTGGGGCCAGGGTGAAGATATTCATCGGGATGTACAGGACTTTAACAGGGGCTCCCCACCTCCTGCACTCTCTGCACCTTGGGCACTGCTTGTCCGAAGCGAGGCCCAGGATTATGTCCCTAGGGGAAGGAGGGGTAACCACATCCCACGGAACCCCCAGGGCAGGCAAGCAGCACTTCAGTCTCATACCCCTTGCTCCCCCCAGCTACCTGGCACAGTTCTAGGCTGCTGTGCCAGATGGTCCCAGGGCGGTGTGGCGCATACAACACTGGAGTCTACTGAGAAGATCATCATATTAGAGCCTGGGAAACGGTGCTTAAGTCAGCTCCCGCTGCTATTCTTCTGAGCACCAGAGGTTTACTTCCTATAAGAAGGGCAGGGTTGGGGATGTGGCTCACTGGTAGAGCACTTGCCCAGTGTGCAGAAGGACCTTGGCTTGAACCCTGATGCTGTGAAAACTAAAATGAAAGGACTTTTTTTATTGTGAGTGAAAAGGAGCCAAGTGGTCTAAGAGATTTCTCCGAATTTTCCCTTCACTGAGCTCTTCCACGCTCAGCAGTTTGCTGAGTTTCCCTCAGACAAGTTGTTTCCCACACGTGCATGTTTCACGTACAGTGCTTTGCAGACATTTTTGTCAGTTATCTTCGGCCTCATTGCTTCTCTCTGTGGTAAAATGTGGCCTTGTCCCTGTCCGCTTCTCCCGGGAGTTCTGCCTGAAGACCTGCCTGTCCCTCACGTGTGTCCACAGCTGCTTTGGGTGCTCACATTCCACTCGGCTGCGTTATCTTTTTCCCTTCCTGGATCAGTGTGTTCAGCATGTTTATGTATTTATGAAAAGAGCCCCATTGTTCATTTCTTTCTAGATGTAAATCATTAGTTTCATTTTTTAAAAAGAAAAATTCGATCTCATCCTTTTTTCCTCAGAGGTATTAGAAAACCTGTTCTTGTCTTCGAAGCCATAGGAGTGAGTTAGCGTACATGTTAAATGGCAGTGGGGGCCCGACTGTAAAGCTGATAGAATGAACGCGAGATAGCCTGCCCAAGGGAAGGGTTTACCGGAACTTCCTTCCTGTGGGTTCCACGCCGTGTCTGTCAGAGCCTGGCTCAGGCTAGGTTCAAAATAGGTGTTGGTTAAATAAATGCCTCTTAGTTTTCTGCTGCATATGAACTGTATTTTATAATAGACTATTTAAAATATTCCCAGTAACTTGTTTCCTTAAATTGGGATTTTGGTGTATTGTGCAACCGGAAAAAGTTTCACCCACAATGTTCAGCCGTTCTGATTAGTTTTGGCAAAGTTAAGGGTAGAGCATTTTTGTATGGCGAACAAAACTGACCCCATTATATCTGCAGGAAAGTCACTGTTTATATTCTTGTCCTCTTTATGTCATTTTTTATCTGTCTGCTCATCATGCTCAGGGCATGCGCATCACAAACAGCACCTTAGGGTTCCAGCCACCTCTCCAAGCACAGCACGGTCCTGTGACACCGCAGTGACCATTGAAAACATGAGCTGCGCCCCAGTGCTGCTGCTCAGGAAGTCCTCCACGCCAGAAGGCAGTTGTGATTCAGGAATCAGGGTGGTGCTAGATGAGGTCCTCAGTCCGGGGGCTGCTCACCACTGGCTGAAGAACAGACACAAGAGGGTGCTGGCCACATCTTCCCTCACGATGGACTGTATTTACCTCTTTACCAGTTCAGCCTATGACAGTTGCAGTGTCTTAAGTCAGAGTTTTTAACTCTTGTCCTAGAATCTGATGCTTTATAGCCAAGTAGGTACTGCAGGGTTTTAAATGCTTCGTCTTCTTCAGTTTCTCATACTGTGGGCAGCACACAGGAGTCCTTAAAGGATGGGATGGCAGCTTCCGAGCAGAGGGCTGGCTCACCTGGGTGGGTGGGGCTAGGAGCGGTGGCTTCCAAAATGATCACTCCTTATTGAACCTGACCCAAGAAGTGCTCTGCTTAGCCTTGAAAACCCGAAGTACCCCAAAACATGACTTCGATACCAACAAAAGCAAAAAGGAAATCGTGGCCTCCTCCCATGCCCAGGCTTGACAGCTTGCACTACATGCAAGTACTGTATGAGAAACATCCAGGCCATTCAGTGGCACTTGCTTTGCCTTAAAATGATGAAGATATTTTCTACCCATAGCTGTGCTGTACTGTCAGTGCCTGCTTTATAAGTTCTTTAGAAGTTATCCTCACCTTCCAAGGCAGAGAATTCCAAAATGAGATCGTAATATTAAAGGGGCTGGGGAAGTGGCTCGATCGGAGAGCACATACCTAGCATATGCATGGGTCTGGGTTCCCTCCCCAGCGATACAAAGAAAAGAGTAGTAATAGTAATGTAGCTTTTCACAAGGGGCTTCTTGACGTGTTGGGATGCTGCCCTCAGCTCAGTTATTGGTCAGGTTGTCATGCCCGGTTGCACAGGGCCAGTGGCTTTGAGCATCTCCCCACCTCGGAGTCTGTACTCTGCCCCCCACTAGCTGAAAAGTGGTCTGCATTGTAGAAGTTATTTGAAACTCCAAACCGTGGCTGAGTGACTCCTAAGCACATGAAAAAAATGACCTTACCAGTAATCAAAGAAATTCAAATTAAAATAATGAAAAGTTATTTTTATTCATCTAATAAGGAAAAAAAATTATAATAAGTAGGGTTGAAAACATTCAGCAAGGCCAGCTGTCCTCTGCATGACAGATGGGACTATAAATTGGAACAGTTTTTCTGAGGTCAACTTGCTGATGTGCACCATGACCTACTCGTTCCTGTCCTAAGGATTACATAAATAGCAGAACCCTAACTTACCCTAAATAAACCTGCAGTTAGTGTTTCTCGGTTGGCGCAGAAGTTACGTAAGCCACATATGTGTGGATAAATACATATAAATATATGTTTTTATATATACACATATGTGTATCATGGAATACTGTTTGTCCTTAAAAGTCAAGCACTTTCAGGGATTGGGAGAAGCACTGAAAAAATGAAAAGCACTTGTTATGTTCACTCTTTGCAGGTTAGAATTCTGTCCCAGCTTCTTACAAACTGTAGCTTTGGAAAGTTGATTAATCTGTCTGTGCCTCAGTTTCCTTTCTTTCCTTATCAAAGGAGTAAGTTTAAATGAAATAACTCTCGACACGCTTAGCATACTACCTGACATGGCAGAAATGACCAATAAGTGTTAGTGTTAAGTAAATTACTTCTGTGCCTCAGTTTCCTCCTCAGTAAGATGGAACGACAGTCATTCTTACCTGAGAGGATGTTGGTGAGCCCAAAGTGAGGAGGTGGACAGAAGCCCTGAGTGTGGACCTGGCACACAACATCCTAACCCTAACCCTAACCTGTCACCTAGACAGGTGTAGGGACAGACGTCCCTGGGAGAATATGGAGGCAGTTGGAAGAACACACACACACACAGACCAGAAGATGCATATTAAAGTGACTAACTGTGGGTAGGGAGTTTACAGGTAATTCTTGGTTTTGGTACTTTCCTGTATTCTTTCAACATTTGATTTCAACAGTGAATATATTTTACTTTAATAATTTGCAAAAACAGTGATACTGCAGTTGAAACATGCTTCTGCTCAGCCTGTGCGAGACGCTTGTGTCTCCCGGGCCTGCCCCAGCCCGTGGTGTTCTGTGTCACGGCCCTGGAGCCTGGCCGTGTGTGAGGAGTGTCTCTGTTCACGCGCAGTGTGCGGTGCTGTTCAGAGACTTCCTTGACCTGCCCTAGAACAGGGACGCTAAGCCCTGGGCGCGTGCGAGCGTTGCTTGGGGAGGCTTTGGAGTAGGCCTGCACTGGGCTGTCTAGACCCGTCGGACCCAAGTCCCTGGGAGCGGGCCCTGGTGTGCGCATTTGTTAAGGGCTGACGGCGACATTCTGTGTAGAGCAGGCAGTGCACAGCCACTTGCTCCATTGGACCTTTCCTGCCTCCCGTGAGCAAAGGCCCCTCTTTCGGTCGGTCTCAGGGCCAGTCCTAGCACTGTTTCCTAGCCATCTGAAAGAATCCCTGGAGAGCTTGTTGAAAATGCAGATCTTGGGGCCAGACACAGAGCTCGTGGGGGGAGACTGGACGCTGAGAGCCGCATGAGCAGGCGATTTTGACAGGTGGCACACCTGGTTAGTGGACGTGAAGCTGAGTACAGAACGTTCGCAGCGCTGCCAGTACGGCGCAGTGTGCTGTCTCACAGTCAGTTTGAAGTAAGTACACGACGTACGATAAAGGTGGTTTAGGACCTACATAAATCCATGGCACAGCCGCTGCTTACCGTGTCCAGTATGGTGTCTGCATATCCCATGTGGCACAGAACCAGCTGGGCAGCAGATACGTTTTCATCAGCCTCACCACGGGGGATGGGTTACAACGTGACGTCGCAGTAGCTGTGAGGTCAGTAAGTGTTAGGGATCTTCCAGCTCCACTCTAAGGGAAGGGACCGTTGGCACACATGTAGTCCGCTGCTCCTTGAAGTGTGGTTCTGTGGGATATGTCTTGCTGGGAGCACCTGGGGGAACCTGGGGGGATTTTCATGGCCAGGATTCTCAGGTAACCTACCCAGCATGCAGCCTGGAACACTGGGATTTTTTAACGCACGGCAGTATTGGGTGTGCTTGACAACCATTAGCAGAGTAAAGTCCCAGGGCCAGCAGCACCTTCCCCTGGAAACCTGTTAGAGGTGCGAAGTATGGAGCCCTGTCCAATCACAGTGAGTCAGAGCCACAGTGTAGCACTCGGCAGTCTTTGTCTTGGGAACCTGTCAGTGACGCTGACGCAGAGTTTAGGGCTCACAGCTATTATAAGTGGCTCTCAGTAGGTCATACTGAGCCAGGCCTGTAGTGCAAGTGGTCCAGGAACACTCCGTGATACCCTGAGGCCCTTGGGTGTTTTAAGGTTGTAAGGACCTCGGCATCTCTGGAGTACGACCGGCATCCCTGGTGACCCTGGGGGCCGCCTGGTGCTGCTATTCCGGAGCCCTTGATGGCAAAACGTGTGGCTGTTTTCCAGCCATAGCAAGTGGGACTTGTTTTTCTTAAAGTTGGCAAATAGTGTGGGAACAAGTGTTTTGAAGGTGCTGACCTAAGTTTGACCCGAAAGACCAGTCACAGCAGCAAGAAGGGCACATTTCTTCTGTGAATCATATCCATGCCTCTTTTTGTTTTGTAGGTTTTATAATCAACCTGCCTTAGCATGGTCCTCTCAGCCCCAGATCGGTAACGACCAGGCCTGTTGGAGAAGAGGCCAGAAGGCCAGCAGCTTGCTGGGCCCGCGGGACCGGGATGACGCTGAGGTCAGAAGGGTGGCCCAAGCCCACAGTCTGCCTGTGCCCATGAGGGAGGGCCCGTGGGATGTCGGAGGAAGGACCGAGCATGTGGTGAAGAAAGCAGTTTGGGAAGAAGAGCCGAGGATGTCGAGCGCTGCCAGATGGCAGAATGTAAGCCTCGAGAGCTGGAGCCAGCCGAGGGAGCTGGGAAGGCAGATGTCCGATGGTGACGGGGAGAAGCTGTTCCAGGGTCTGTACCCATTCACTCAAGGAGAGCATGCACTGACTTCTCAGAGCAGGAAGAAATCCCAGTCGTTGCCTCGAGTCCTTTCTCCTGAGAGCCTGAGTTACATGGAAATTCCCATTCCACTGAACGATGGACACTTACCAGGTGTTCCCAAAGTGCCCCCGCATCCTCCCGATCGTGCTCCCCAGTTGGAATTGACCAAAAACCCCGAAAAGGCTGGCTCCTCGGCCCCATTCCCCCGGCCTAAGTTTGGGAGACCCCTCAAGCCTCCGTATGGGCCACACCCACAGCCCAGGAGCAGGGAACGGGGCGCCCTTCAGGACAGCCAGCAGATGGACCTGCCCGGTTCCTGCTTGACCAGAAGCAGCGACCCCAGGCATGAGCCCAGTGTGCCAGACTGCAGCTTGGAGCCCCCGGTGTATGTGCCTCCGCCTTCATACAGGTCGCCTCCCCAGCACATCCCAAACCCCTACCTGGAGGAGCCGGTGCCCAGACAGGGGAGTGGTGGCCATGGCCCACAGTACCAGCCCACCGAAAAGCCTGGGCCCAGCGATCCGCTTCCTCCCGGCCTCTTCAGGACTGGGAATGAACCTGGTGCAAGCCCAGGCGCCCTGCGCGGTCTCCCTGCACACCCTCGTCCTGTCGCCCCCACCTGCGAAGGCTCCATTCAGTACATTCCCTTTGATGACCCGCGGATCCGCCATATCAGACTGGCTCCGCCTCTGGGTTTCTGTGCAGAAGTGAAGCCTGATGATAGATGTTACGACGCTGGTCCTGTTCCTGCCTCGGAGCCAGCTCAGGAGAAGAGGCACCGTGACAGTGCCGTTTTGAAGGCACGGAGCCTGACACCCCCACTGGGGACTGAGAGGGGCCCGGCCTTTGTGGATCCTAGCCCACCGTGGCTCTGGGGCCAGCTCCGCGGGGATGGAGAAGATGCAGGCTTCCCTGACCAAAGAGAACGCTGCGTTGTGAGAGGACAGCAGGCCCCAGGGGAAGGTGGCCAGCACGGCCGTGCAGAGGGCCATGTTTCCTCCCCAGACCCACAAGGCAGTGAGAGGGCCTGCGAAACCCGGACCAAGCTCAGAATGTTTGAAACTGGGATGCAGACCAAGAAAAGTTCAAAGAAAAAAACGAATGAGACTATATTTTGTTTGGTTTCCATCCCAGTTAAATCAGAATCCCATCTGCCAGAGATAGATACGAACAACAATGACTTAAAACAGAGAGCTGATAAAAAGCCCGGGACTGATAAGAGCCCAGCCTTGCAGGAGCAAAGTCTGCTGAGCATGTCTGCCACTGACCTGGAGCTGCAGGCCCTCACGAGGAGCATGGCTGGAAAAACAGAGTTCCCGAAGCAAGATCTAGGGGAACCAGACGGAGACAAACAAACAGATGACCTCAGATTCATGCACCTTGCAAAGCACAGAGAGCTCAAGTACTCTGGCTCGTGGCCAGGGCACCAGTACCGGGACCAGCAAACACAAACCAGCTTCCCTGAAGAACCTAAAAGCTCACAGCTCCTCCCTGCTTCGACGCTGGGTGTGCTGAGTAGCACAGCCCCAACCCCAAAATGTTTAGATCCCACTGACACTCACATGCATGTGCCTTTCGGGCCCAGTGACCACAAACGGAAGGCATATGCTCCTAACCTGAAGGGCCAGATGTCCCTCAGTCCGTCCAGCAATAGTGCTTTCTCAAGGACTTCCCCATCCACCAGCCAGGCACCTGTGCCAAAAGCTGGCCAGAGTCAGCCCTGCCTGGATGTCCTCAAACCGGAGGTGGTGAAGGGGGAGCCCACAGCAGGCCCCTGCAACAGTAAGCAGCTGTTTGGTCAGTTTCTTCTGAAACCAGTTAGCCGGCGCCCGTGGGATCTGATCAGTCAGCTGGAAAGCTTTAATAAGGAGATTCAAGAAGAGGAAGACAGCCCTGATGGCAGCAGCGGCAGCAGCAGTGAGGAAAACGAGATAGAACGACAGGAAGGCTGTGTTGGTTCCAGGCCAAGGAACTGGGGCTTCTGTGAAGACAGCCAGGGAAAGGGAGTCAAGCCGCAGCCGAGGGAGCTGGTGCTGCAGGATCCCGGATGTTGGTCAGGAAGAGTGAAAAGTGAGTCTGAGAGCCAGAGCGAGGAGCTGAAGGCTGGGCGCCTGCCTGCCCGCCCTCGGGCCCCCGGCTTCTCGCAGGTGCTAGACAGCACAGGTGACCCTCTTGGGTCAGTGGATGAAAACTGGGTGACAGAGAAGCGGAGGCAGGAGATTGTCAATGGAGCAGGTGAGCTCGAAGTCAGCCCAGGTCCTGTGAAAAGAGTGATATCTTCAAGACCCAGTGACACAAAACCAGTTACCCTTTCCTGGCTGGCTGAGCCAAGGGAGCTAGCAGGAAGTGAGAAGTTCACTGATGCTTTGAGCTCTGTGCAGCTGAGCAGAGCGGATCCCCTGGAGGTGGACAGTGCTGAGGAGAGGGGCCTGGGGGTCCCGCTGGCCCTTACTGACAAGAGCCGGGGCCTCTCCGCACCGGACTTGCGGTCCGCTGGGCTCATGATGGGACCTGAGCCGAGTGCCCGTGAGCTAGTCAGGCCTCCGGGTGAAGGGGGTGCCACAGAGATGCCCCTGAGCGAGTCGCTGCAGGCCAGGGCGGCAAGGATCCTGGGCATCGAGGTGGCCATGGAGTCCCTGCTGCCGGGCACCAGGACAGCAGGGCCGAGCCAGCCCCCTGAGCCTGATGCAAGTGCCTGCAGCCTGGAGCCGCCCAGGGAGGAGTCCTTGCCCAGCTCAGCAACGTCACTTGGCCCTACAGTGACCACAGATGCCTTCTATGGTAGGAGGAAGTGTGGCTGGACCCAGAGCCCCCTTTTTGTGGGGGACAGGGCCCCCCAGGCTTCTGAGCACTCAGCTGTGGACGGGGTCCTCGCCAGCCAAGACACCAGCCCCGAGCCCCAGCTTGGCCCTCTGGAGTCCAAGTCTCTGGAGCAAAAGCTGATGGGGCCAAAACCACCCTTCAGGTCCACATTGCTCCACGTTATGGAAAGGACCCCAAGTGTGTCAGGTTTGGAAAAGAGGCTCAGAAGCCCTTCCAAAGTGATCGAAAGTTTGCAAGAGAAACTGGCGTCCCCGCCGAGGAGGGCGGACCCCGACCGCCTGATCAGAATGAAGGAGGTGAGCTCGGTGTCGCGGATGCGGAGCCTGAGCTTCAGGAGCGCGGAGGGCACAGAGGAGGACGAGGAGCCGAAGGCCGAGCGGGGCCAGGCCTGGCAGCCCCGGGGCCCCGTGTCCCCGAGCGGGGGAGACCGGGCGTGGAAAGGGGGGCACCCGCCCTCCATCTCCAAGGGCATCGTCACGTGGGAAGAAAATGGGCACATGGCAGCCCAGAGGGAGAAGAGCGAGGGTCAGGACTTCTGGTGCCCAGGTGAGTCGGGGAGGGCAGGTGTCTGGTGTTAATGCAGAACGCTCAGCTGTAACCCGGTTGGGGCCAGGCGGCTCGTGTCCATGTGCATTTCTGCAAAAGAGCAAACTCACCCTGCAGATTCTTTCATCAAAACCTTCTTCATTTTTAAGAGTTACCCAGGAGCTTTCCTTAAAAACGAAGATCTTGTCACATATTTTAAATGATTATATCTTTGTAAACACTATGTAAACAACTATATAAACTTACCTACGTAAAGCAGTGATCAGGGTGAAACAGTATTCTAGCAGTGTGGAGGTACTTGGGTAAATCTTGTGGGAGACCATAGCATTTACACTGTTGTCTTCTCTTCCTAAGGTTTTAGGCATTCACCCAGCGTAACTACATTGCTCTCTACTAATTTAGTAAGACAGGTTATACCAGGGTGACACGATCAACTGTCGATCTTGCTGTGCTGGCTTACACTTGCACCTTCTGAAAGTCTCCTTTTCCTTACTTGTTCTTTCTGTTTTTAGTGTCACACCATCCAGGGAACTTTGAAAGATTTAGTAGACTGGATTAACAGTCTGCCCTTTCTTAGCACCTCACTCCAAAGCTCGCCCACTGTTTCAGTCCATTTCTGTTGCTGTAACAGAGCACTTAGGACTGGGTGATTTTGAGAGAAAGGAGATTTATTTTGCCTTCCAGTTCTAAGGCTGAGAATTTCAAAATCGGGCAGCCACATCCAGGGAGGACTTGGTGCTGCTTCATAACATGGTAGCAAAAGCAGGTCAAGAGGGTGTGAAGAAAAGTGCATAAGGTGAGAGACAGAGGGAGGTGCGGGCTGGCTTACACCAGCGCGCCTCAAGAGCCCCAGGACCACATAGCCCTCCTCGGCAGCCCGTCACCCCTTCAGGACCTCAGCACCTCTGCATTCATTTTACCAGGGACCACGCCAAGATGAGTTTTGATGGTGACAAACCATAGTCAAGTGATGGTGGCCTCCAGCCATGTTTGTTCATGTCCCCTAAATTTTTTGTTGTTTTTGTTTTTTGTTTTTTTGGGACAGAGTCTTGCTCTGTGGTCCAGGCTAGCCTTGAACTCACTTTGTAGCCCAGGCTACAGATTCTCCTGTCTCAGCCACCCAAGTGCTGGGATAACAAGTGTGCACCATCATGCCTCGCATGTCCTCTAAAGTTTGATCGCTGAACCTCAGGGGAGCTTCTTTTAGGTCTCTGGGCTCCTTGTTCTCTTATCGTAACACATTTCTGGAGCCTTCTCTGTAGGGTGGAAACCACAAGGCAGGTTCCCAGTGATGGTGATTTTCCCCAAACTTAATTCCGCCTTTCTGGCACTGACAAAACCAGGGCCAGAGAACTCTTGGAATCTCTGGGCATTATCTTTAGAAACTGGAGATTAATCAATTATACATCTTAGAAATGACTAGGCATTGAGAGAAACATCTAAAGGTCTGCCGCACAAACCATAGACCGGAGGTGACTTTACATCCTGTAGCCAGGACCTTTGTAGAGTAAGAAAAAGCTGCACCTCTGGGCCAGGCTCTGCATCCCCGAGACACCCACCAGCTGGTCCCACTCGCTTCCAACCCTGCTTCTGTCTTCTGATTTGAAATCCAGGAATTTAGAGGTAGATGGGAAGAGCAGTTGTTTCACCTGGAGGAACCTGGCATTTTTATTAAGCAAGAATAGATGTACTTAGGAAACCGATTTGCCCACAAATGCAGTGTGGCTTTTAAGGGTGTTCCCCAGTTTTTCTTGAGCAAAAGCCATTAGTGAAATGATCTGTGTGTCATGGTCCTGTTGGATCCTCAGACTTGACAGTTGGGTTTTTGCTGAGGAGCAGAATATTAGGGATGTGGAGTGTTTGCTTTTTTGCTGGAAAAGGTATTAGATTGCCTATTTCTTAAGCTATTGGAATGGATTGATTTTAGGTTGATTTTTACTTATCTTACACAATGTAATGTTTTGATATATAGTGGAATTGTTGAATCCAGCTAAGTAACAAATGCATAGCCTTTTGTAGTTACCATTTTTGTGGCGAGAGCACTTAAGGTATACTTTTTTTACATTTCTCAAGAAGAGTAATCATTAACAGTAGTGAGCATGCTGCCTGCCAGATGCGGTGAACTTCTTCCTCCTGCTTCACTGTCCTTTGTGTGCTTTGACCAGCACTTGCCCACACCCTTTCCAGACACCCCAGCTGCAGGTACCGCTCTTCTCTTCAGGTCTGTGGGGTCAGAATTGTGAATGCTGATTTCTATTAGCATGTGCTTCAGCACACAGTGACCCCATTCATCAAGGGGAGTGGTCAGTGTGCGCACCACATCTTACTCTTACATCCCCTTCCCTTTCCCCACTCCTCCTTCCTGCCTTCTCTTGGTCCCCGGATCTCTTGCAAATGAGAGCAACATTTTTTTATTACACCATGAGTGAAATAATTTAGTACTTGTCTTTGTGTGCCTGGCTTATTTCACTTAACATAACATCCTCTGGTTTCATCCATGGTCTCACAGATGATGGAATTTGATTCTTTATGGCTGAATAGTATTTTATTGTGTCTGTGTACCACATTTTATCCCTCACTTTTCTGTTGACAGTGTCAGGTTTGCTCCGTATATTGATTGTTCGGGTGTTGCTGCAGTGAACCTCGGCGCACGGTATCTCTTCTCTCTTTTAGATACATACCCAGTAGTGGGGCTGTGGGTCATGTAGTAGTTTCGCACTTTTAAGGAACTATATCCTCTTTTACATAATGGCTCTCTCAATTGACATTCTCACCACGGTTCGCTTTTCTCCCCATCTCCACCAACACTTGGTATTGTTGTCTCTTTGACAACAACAGTGAAATGATGTTGTGCTTTTGATCTGTATTTCCTTGACGAGTAGTGATACTGAAAATGTTTTCATGTACCGGTAAGGCATTTGGATGTCTTCTTTTGAGAAATGTCTGTTCAGATCCTTTGCCCATTTTTAATCAGGTTGCTTGTTTTCTTGCTGTTGCGTTGTTTCTTGTATATTTGGGGTAGTAATCCCTTATATGACTTGCAAATATTTCCTCCTATTCTGCAGATTTTCTCTTTATTCTTTTGGTTTCTTTGTTTTGTTTTGCTTACTATGTAAAAGTTTTTCAGTTTTAGAAAATCTCATCTGTTTTATTTTTGCTTTTGTTGCCTGTGCTTTTGAAGTCATAGCCAAAAAGATACATTGCTCAAGCCAGTGTCATGTTCCCTATAGTTTCTTCTAGTAATTTCCTTAGTTTTAGTTGTTATATTTATCTTTAATCAGTTTTGAACTGTTTGTGTATATGGTGAGAGAATGATCTAAACTCTTTTTTTTTATGAATATCCAGTTTTCCTAATGCTATTTATTGAAGACACTTGTCTTTTTCTTGTATGTTCTTGGTATATTTGTTAAAATATCAGTTGACTGTAAATTTATAGATTTATTCCTGGGATCTCTGTTCTATTTCTATTTTGTAAGTGTCCATAGATTTATAGAACTTAGAAGTGGGATTTTCTTTGATGGGGTACTCTTTATGACCGACTTGATTTCTTTACCTATTATTGGTCTGTTCACAGTTTGTGTTTCTTCATAATGCAATCCTGGTAGATTGTATGTTTCCAGGAATTTATCTGTTTCTTCTAGGTCATTCAGTTTGTTGTATATAATTGTTGTACACAATAGTAAAAGGACTATTGTCTTTTAGGACCCTTTGTATTTTTGTGGTATCAGTTGTAGTGTCTCATTTTTTATCTCTGATTTTTATTTAATTTTCTATATTTTTTTCTTAGTTTAGCTAACGATTGTGGATTTTGTTTTCTCTTTTCAAAAATCAGTCCTTTGTCTTATCGATCGGACTTCTGGGGTCTATTTATGTTTCAGTGGGAGTTTTACCCAGCACACTTTTCCCCAGAAAAAGTGTGTCCACTTGATTTTGAAGTGTGAGTTAAAACTTGGCATAAGCTTCCAGAGTGAGTTTCTACATCCGTCTGTCCTTCCTTGTCCTGAGGAAAATCTTGAGGGTTTTAAAGTCAGGCAAATCCTGCTATTAAAAAACACCAGTTTGTAAATATTTTTATGTCTCTGCTCATGGGCACATATTGCAGGGAGTAAATTACAACATAAGAATTCAAGCTCAATAAATTAGCCCACCCTGAAATTTTAGTTTGGCCTTCTGCATGTGAGTGGGGTCTAGCAGGTATCTGAAAGTGCACAGACAGTGCAGATTTCATCTTGAGCCAGCTGTTTAGAATACCTCTTCTGACCTTTTAGTTTTATTTTTATTCCTGTAAAATGTTTTTTGAGTGCCACGGATCAAACCTAGGGTCTTGTGCATGGTAAGCATGCGCTTTGTCGCTGAGCTACATCCCCGGCCTTTTTAAAAAGCCAGTTGCTAATGAGTAGAAATTTTAATGCTCTTTTTCTCTTCTCCCTAGGGCATCCACAGCTCTTCAGGCGGAGAGCATCTCATCTTGGCAGCCCCCTCAGGCAGCCTCATGTCCCTGGAGAGCAGGGCACACATAGGGGCAGCTGCGCATGCTTGTTGCTGCTCAGGTGGCCTCCGTGGGCCTTTCCTGTGGTGGTCACCAGGCCTCAGCATTCAACAGTCGTCCTTCTGAGAGGAATCCAGGTCCTGTGCGGACCTGCTCACTTTTGCACTCACAGTTGCTGTGGCCTTTGTGATAGCCCTTGGATCTTGTTTTCTTTTGATGCATTCTGTCATTTCAAATGCAGAATCTCATCTCCATCCGACTCACTCCTGCTGCTGTTACCCCAGTGCGGTAGAACTGCTTCCAGTAGCTCTGAATTGGTCCCAGATTCACAGTCCTTGTCTATGCAGATTCTGTTCTAGAACTGTAAAACAAGGTCATACAGTGTTATCTCCGCAGCCACTCCCTACACGCACGCACGTGCATACACACATGGCCCTCCAGAACCTTACCTTGTGTTGTGGTACCTGTCATATGATGCAGTTATTTCAGATTAAGGGTGGTCATTTCAGTTAGCATTTTTTAGTTGTCTTTTTGGCTCTGGCTAAAAAAAACCAGCTCAAAACTAGTTGAGGTCACGGATTCCCTTCTCTGCTGGTGCCGTATTCTACTTCAGAAGTGTGATCACGGGCACAGAGAGTCTGGAGAGCCTGCCGGTCCGTTCAGCTTTCCTGTTAGCGTAAGTAGAGGAGGAAGCTGGGAGAGACTTTCCACGTCAGGCCAGAAGCAGGGGCAGTCAGGAAAGTTCTGACGAAGTCAGATAACAGCAGTGAGAGGGTGGACATGAGCACATCTTCACACACAGCAGCATTTAAGAGGTTAGGACGAGTCATGGTGAGTTGTCTTCAGCTGAAGTAGAGCCCATTGCAAGCCAGATTCCAAATATTCCAAGTATGTCAGCTCTCTGTCACTGTGAAAAACATCTAAAGTCATCAATTTAAAAAGAAATTGGCTTTTGCTCACAGTTTCAGGGGTTTTAGTCCATGGTTTGTTGGCGCCATTGCTTTTGGGCCTAGGGTGAGGCAGAACATGATGGCAGGGAGAGCTGCTCTCCTTGTGGCTGCTGGGGGGCAAAAAGAACAGGAAGTAGAAGGGCTGCGGTCACAATGTCCCTGTGAGGGACACAGTCCCAATGACCCAACTTCCTTGTAGGCCCCCACGAAAGAGCCCACCACCTTCAGTAGTGTCGCAGGCTGGCAGCTGAGCCTTTTGCTACGCGGGCCTTTGGGGGAGCCTTACCCAAACCATAGCCTTGGGGAACCACTCTGCCCTGGAGACCTGTGCTGTCTAGTGTGGTAGTGGCCGTTTGTCCTGTATGGCTGCCGAGCACATGGAATACAGCTCATCCAAACTGAGTTATGCGGTGTCAAATACCAAATTCCAAAAGCTTAGTACAGCAAAGAAAAAAAAAATCTAAAAGATCTTAGTACTTTTATATTCAGTTCTTACATGTTGAAATGATATTTTGAGTATATTTGGTGAAATAAAGTATATTATTAAGGGTAACTTCACCTGCTTCCTTTTATTTGTTGTAATGTAGCTACTAGAAAATTTAGAACAACATTACACGGCCCACATTATGTTTTTGTTGGACCCAGATCATCCACGAGCTGGAGACAGAGCCATTGTTCTACAGACTTCTCTCCGTGGCTTGTGTGCCTGAATTTTAGCTTCAGCTGTGGGCTTGTGGGTGCAGGTCTGTCCTGTGCAGGTGTCTCCGGGTTCCGAGCCCTGGGGACCCACACCATGTGCACTTTATGTGCTTTGAGGCTCCCAGGGCTACTTGCTGCATGCCCAGCGGTGCACGAGCCATCTTTGCTCACAGCAGGCCCTCAGAATCGGCACCGTCGGGCTCACTGGGCGCAGAAGTTCAGCTGCTTGCTGTGGGTGTTGCTGAGTGTGAATTGGCAGGAGGCACACACTTCCTGGTGGCTTCCTGGTGGCCTAAAAGCCAGGCTGACCCTGGAGCAGCCGCTCACATTGGAGCAAGAGCTGCTCGCCTTTCTCAAGCCCCCTCCCGTCTCGTCTGTTCAGAGTGCTCCGAGCACTGTCTCAGCGGTCACCGCAGAGCACGTAGCATGTCATAAATGTGCGGCAGCCAAGTCAAGAAGGTGCGAGAAGGACAAGGGAAAACGTTTCGGAGAAAGAAGTTACAGATCGTGCGGCCTCCACAGTGCATAGTTTTCCCGATGGACTTTCGAAAGGACTGTTCTGTGATTGTTTCTGTCACTGTAGCATCCTTCCAGATTTCTTTTAATGAATCCCCTTTTTCATTGTTCTGAGCCTTGCCTTGTTCTCTTTTCTCCTTGTTTCCCCTGGCTTTATTAGGGTATGACTGACAGCGCTGTGTTTTCAAGGTGCACAGCAGTATTAGACTTGGTGAAGTGAGTGTCCCAAGCTAGTTGGCACGCTCATCCCCGCACACACTGGCGTTGTCAGCGGATGGTGAGAGCTTGAGATCAGTGTTCTTAGAGGGAGTCAAGCGTGCACCGCGGCGTTGCTGAGCAGAGGCACCGTGCTGCACCGTGGGCCTCCGGCACTTACGCCTCAGACAGCTTGAGACTTCACTTTTCGATCGGTGTCTCCTCCTCTCACCCGCCCGCAGCTCCCACTGACCACCATTCTTCTCTGTTACTCGGAATGTAACCTTTTAAAAAATTCCAGATACAGATGAGATCATGCAGTTTTTGCCTTCCTTTGTCAGGCTTATTTTCCTTACCATAATGTCCTTAAAGTTCATCTGTATTATTGTAACATGACAGGATTCCCTTGTTTTCTTTTTAAGACTGCGTAGTACTCCACGGAGCGTGCATGAACGCTGTTTTTTTAATCCGTGCACTGGACGCTTAGGTTCTTTTCACATCTTGACTATTTGGAGTAATGCTGCAGTGAACATGGGGCGCAGCTAGCTCTTTGCCGTGCTGATTTCCTTTCCTTTGGATGCATACCCAGTAGTGGGATTGCTGTATCATATCGTAGTTCTACTTTTAATCTTTTTGAGAACTCTCCACAATGTTTAATGGCTGTATCCCTTCCAGATTTCTTAAGCATGTTCTCTTCAAAAGTTAGGAACCCTCTGGGCCAGTGTGACAGGAAGTTGTAACCAAAGGAGGCACGTGTGAGCCTCAGGTCGCCTGGATCGCGAAGCCCCGTGCGTCAGGCCCTCTGATTTACCCGTGCTCTTTGCAGCTCACAGTTACTGCTCTTGCCCTTTTGTGTGGCTCCTGTTTTGGAAGTCCAGGTCATCGGGGCTGTTTGGGATTTTCTAGTACAGGCTGTGGAAGGGATGGACATGGTGGCCCAGACTCAGACACAACCCAGGTCTGAAATTCTGAAAAGGTGCCAGCAGGTGCACGTCCAGCCGGGTTGGTGGCATTTGGAGACAGGAACCCTGATGATGCTGGCCACGTGGCCAGGGTGTCATGGTCCCCAGTCCCGGAAGGGATAGCAGTTGGGCCCGGAGATGCATACTATAAAGTAATTTTCATTGGAGCTGTGATTTAGAAAAGAAAAGGAACCGGCTTAGCATCAGCCAAGGGCATTACTGCTGGTTAATAAGCACTGTATTTATAGTTAGTTGAACAACAGCCAGGGGCCATCGCAGTATTAAGCAACTTATATTTTTCCATCTGTGTTTGAGTAAGGACCGTACGTGTTTCCTGAAAACAGCCTCTTTAACACTAGCTGTTTGCTCTTTAGTTAAAAAAAACTGTTGAAATGTCTAAAAATGAATTTTATAAACTTGTGAAATTTGCTGTTTTAACAGATGTATTGAAGGTCTGAGGATCAAACAGAAAATGTAGCAGTCTAATGTACCACTGATTTTGTCCATTTACTTTCCTTTGTTACAGATTCCTATGACCCCAGCAGAGTGGAGAGAGTGTGAGGAAATGCCAGCGAGGCCCGGCGCCGCCTTGGTTTGCTGGCTGAGTCTTCCCCGCTCCAGTCCGGCCTCCCATCTGGCCCAGGCAGAAGCTGGAAGCTGCTGGGTTTGAGTGTCCCGGTTCCCCGCCACTGGCGTCTGTGTAGCCTTGTGGAGATGAAGCAACAGTCCGCTGAAACCATCTGTTTTCATAGCATGAAGATCTGTGCTTATATTTAGAAAAGAGTTTTCACATAAACCCTACTTTGTGGAGGAGGAGGCCGTGCTGGTAAATAGTGAGGTGCTGATCTGTGTCCGTGTGAGAGCTGAAATGTGGACGACGTCGTGAGTGAGCCTGAAAGGACCGTGAGCACCCTCAGCTTCTGCGTGCGTGTGTGAGGCTGCGGTCCGTGCCCTTGCCCAAGGCCTGAGGCATGGGCCTTTGCCTGGCCGGGGGGCTCTTCGAGCTGAGGGACAGCGTGTGTGAATATGTGTGACCCATTTCCAGTCACCTTGGCATTGTGCTGCTGGAAGTGACTTGACTTACCAGTACCTTGCGGTCAGAGAATAAAAGCAATATCTTTGAATTCCTAAAAGATGACACTTGTATTGTAATATACTAAAGAGTATTATTTATCTGGCAATGAAATGCTTTGATCATTTGCAAATATGCCATTGTCTGCTTTGCACTCAGTATTATCTATTTTTATTTTCTGTATGGATGTTTAGAAATACTTTATATGAAAAATAATTGCTGGTTTAAAAGAGACCATTTTAACAAAGTGACTATATTTCTTTTTACAAAATTGCTATTTTTCTATGATGTAAACAGTTGTTAGGCGGCAGATTTTTAAGGAAGTGTTATTTTATTTAAGAGTGTTCCCTTCTGTGTGAGAGGAGCTCGGAGAGGGTTTGCTTTCACCTGAAGCCCATGTCCCCGACCCGCCTCACCCTGCCACTTTATTTCATTTTAGGAAATGTCAGTGTAGACTGATCATGGGGTTAAGAAACTTCTTGTTTTGCAAAGATTTTTTTTTTTTTTTTACAAATGTAGCTGTGAGGTTGTATTTGAAAATAACCCTCTCAACATCCAGTCAACATCCTTTGACAGTTTCGCTGCCATCTCAAATAGAATTACCAAAAAAACCCGAAGTAATTTTATCTTTGTGTGTCCGTCAGGATCTGCTCCAAGACTGGCCTTTCCTTCACGGACCCCCCCCCCCAGCCTGGCTCTTTAAAGAAATCTGTACTGTGTATTTTTAATCTAGAATGATCCTGAATTAGCCTCATATGTGTTTAGATGTGCTTGGCACATGTATAAGTATGTGCCATTACAGAAGCATTATGAGGCCCATGTATCCTACTGTGTTTAATACCGAATTAACCGGCACAGTTTGTGTATTTCCATGTGTTTGTCCCTACTTTCTGAGTAAGGTATTCTTGCTAGCTCACACGCTCTAAATAATTCCTGTCTCCTTCTTTCCTTTCTTCCTCCTTTTCTTCCCCCTTTTAATTTTTCTTTTTTTCTTTTTTGAGATACCACTTTATTTCTGGACATTTCAAATTCCTAAAATGTGAACTATTGGCTGCTCTGTCCTTTGGCCCTGAGCCGCCTGGCTTTCCCGGCCTGTTCTTAGCTGTACCCAGGCTCCTAAGGAGCCTGTGTGTTTGGACTGTGCAGAACAGAACAGAATCCAGGTGATGCCGGCAGGGCTTTCCACACACTCCGCCTGCTGTCTCGGCTCCCTGCTCCTCGTGGGGATCTCTGGAGGACCCGGCCCCTGTGAAGGTCGGAGGAGCCTTAGCTGTCAGAGCAGCAGTAAGACGGGCCGAGCCTCTTCCCTGGAGGACCCTGTGGGGAAGCGGTGCTCACTATCTTGTGGTTGGGGAGTTGGTCTCCATGGGCTTGCACTTCCTCTTTAGGGGCAAATGAAAGAATGTGTGTGTGTGTGTATACACTGTTCTGACTTCCTCTTAAATTTTGTTGACATCATCTAAAGGCCTCTTTTAAACAAAATGTTAAATTTTAGCATATTCCTCAGGAGAGAGAAGAGCACCCTCAAAAACAAAGTTTTCCCTTATGCACATCGCAAACAGCCCAAAATGGAATGCTCTTCTCTTTTGTTTTACTCCAAATTGCTGTATCATCTTTATGAGTCCATTCTGAATTTTGTTAAAATTACTAATATTTTAACCTAAACTTCTACCTTTTTCTGGATTGAAGCGTGTATGTCAAGTTTTAGGGAGAAAAAGTGACTGTAAAAGTTAGTAACTTGAAAATCTCACTTGTGAACTTTAATATTCTGAGGTGAATAATAGTCTTTAATAAGAAATAGATTTCCCATAGGTTTTAAATACTCTTTTTTCATTACTTCTGTTTCTCATAAGTGTACAACTATGGCTGAAAAAAAGTCTTCATACTTTGTGTGTGTCATTGTTTTTCTCGTACACATGATTTCCTGTTGGTGTTCAATAATTTGGAGTTTATAAAATTAAAAGTTCTAATTTTGGCCATTTAAGCTAAAAATTGTCTGCGGAGGTACAAGTGAAATGTGTGCCTGGATTTGCAATAAGAAAGAATGCTGGTCATTTGGCTCTGGTCGCCCTTGTTTGAAGGGACTTGTGAGTAGCTGAAGTGAAATATTTGTGTTGCCATTTTTCAGCCTTTTGTTTCTGCAGGCCCCAGAGGACTCCTCCCGAAAGGTGCGGCTTGCCCCGTTGGAGCTTCAGGACTAGTTCTGGGTTATTCCTACTGCGTGGATTTCTTTTCCCGAGACCCCAACATACGGCTGAGCGCACTGCTGTCCTGACTGGCTTGCAGGAGGCCTGGTCTGGGCTCTGGCCCCGGGGAGTTCTCCGCAGAGCTTTCTCTGCCCCACCCGGCTGCGGCGGCAGGTCCCGCCCTGCAGCCTCGCGGACTCCGGAACCAGACCCTGGCCGCTCCCTGACAGCCGCGCGCCCAGCTCCTGCAGTGTCCCGGAGGGGGCTTCTAAGGAAGCCGACTGCTGTGGACAGCATTTCCCAGCTCAGACTGGAAGGAAGGGCCTGACGGGCGGTAGCACCAGCCCGCCGTCTCTTCCTGTGGCCCCCCAAAGTGGCTTTTGCTTTGGGTTGTGTTTTGTTTGTTTAAAGTGGTTAAATGTGCCATCAAGTGTCAGGTTAACATCTCCTGCAAAGCGACCAGTGCGGCAAAATTCCATAAATATTTGAACTTAGAGAAACACTTCCGACTTCCTGTGTTCCTATAAACAGAGACGTGAGCGCTGGGGACCATTGTTCTGAGGGGTCCAGCTGTGTGAGGGAGCCCAGGCGGCAGGCTGGGGCCGGGGAGGTGGGCCTTAAACTGAAGCCATTGCCCGCCTGGGGGAGTTTCGCATTTTTCTCTATTTTGTTTTCGCTGCATATTCTGTACATCTGTTTGTGGGAGGAGAGCCGCTCCTCGGGACGGGGTTTCAGAGACGTGCCAAGTGGCCTTTAGGAGTGCGTGGTGAGAGGGCCTTCCCAGGGCTGTGGGTTGGTCCACGCTGGGGCCCACCAAGCCAGGAAGGGAAGGGTGATCAGATAACACTGGCAGAACGGTCAGCTGCGTATTTTGTTGAAAAGAAAGAGTGGTTCGAGCACTGAGTTCGGGTGGAGGCTGCGCACAGGCCCCAGGGGTCTAACACCCGCCTGTTCGGGGTGCTGGTCCGTCTGCGTGTGGGGAGGTCCAGAGCGCCTGCACGTTCCTACTTTGACTTTTGGCGGCCCCTGGCGCAGCTGGGTTCATTGACACAGCAGAAGCCAAGCGCCCCCCAACTGAACCCTGCCCCCAGGCAAGCTGGGGTTGCCCAGCCACCTGCCCGGGGGCTCTAGGCTGGGGGAGTCAGCCTTGGCCCTGCTGGGACAGGCAGCTTGCTTTCCCTGCACCCCGACACTCGCTGGCCCGGCGTAAGGGACACAGAGGCGTGTTCAAGGTGAGAGGCAGAAATCAGATGAAAATCCGGTCGGAGCCGGGAGAAAGGCCGTGCGGTCCCCTGCACCTCGTGCTCAGGCCCGGCGAGCCAGCCAAGCAGAACGGCTCAGACCCAAATGGGATTTGGTGGAGAGACGGCCCTGCGACCCCAGGGAAACGCGCATCTGCTCTCCCTGGCTTTGGGCGCCACCCAGGACGAGGGGGGTGCCCTGTGGGCCAGTGCCAGCGGCGGTGGTCACCAGACACGGAGCACAGAGGGCCCCGGGTGACGAGAGACAGCGGTGAGCGGGCGAGCGAGCGAGCCCAGCCGGGCATCTCGGCAGTGTGAACACCTGCCTGTTTCTGGATGGCTCCGGATGAAGATGGTGCACGAACGCACCTCGGTCCACTGGTGTTGGCTGTGGGGACCGGAGCTCCCCTGGCGCCTAATGGCTGCTTCCCAGAGGGCGGGGCCACCGAGTTCCAGCACCTTCCGTCTCCACCCAGGTGTGTCTCCCGAAGCACCGCTGCCGAGCTGGAAAGAGGCCTGCTCAGTTCGGGGGCTGGGTGCGGACCCGGGCACCACGCGGGCTGCCCCATGTCACTTCGCGGCTTCTCCTTCCCGTCGGCCTCTCTGCCCCTGAATGTGAGAACCAGACTGCAGGTGTCAGCGCACTCCTCTACGCCCAGCGCCCTGGGAGGCGGAGGCAGCGGGGTCACAGCCTCAAGCCCAGCCGGGACAACGTACTGAGAGCCCGCCTTTGAAAATTTAAAACATGCTGGGGGCGCAGCTCGGTGGGAAGGCCTTGTAATAAATCTGCACGCGCGCACGCACGCACGCAGGAATCAGAGCCATAGACAAGGCCCCGGCAGGCACCGTGTAAGTGCTCGTGGAGTGGCACTAGACCGCTACCTAGTGGAAACGCCTGCTTGGCCGCTTGTAGATCTTAAGTGCCAGGCCTTGGTCTCAGGGCTTCCCTCCTCGTCCCCGGCGTGGCGGTTCTGGAAGCGGGTGGAGGACACTCGGCGCCCCGCACGCTCTGTGTGTGGCCGGAAGCCGGGCCCATGTATTTCTCAGCTGCTGCCTGAGTTTTTAAAAACCAGAATCCTCCTTCCTGAGGTGTGCTTCCTCCCTCTCCCGATGGGTTTGTAAGCCCTTTCCCCCATTTCTGCCTTGACTTCCTGTGTGTGGGGTTCAGAGCTGGGCGGCGAGGGTCCTCGAGGGTCTCTGCCTTTTGATCCGGATAGGATTGGGGTGTAAGGTGGGAGCTGCCCCCGTGGTTGATAACTGGATGCGCATGCTGAGATGCAGCGGACAGGAGGAGGCCTGGCCCCCACCAGTGCTGTGGGACGGAGCTCCAGCGCGGCTGGGGGCCTGGTCCCGGCCCGGCTCTGCCGTTAACTGCTGTGACCCTGGCTGCCCACTCGGGAACACTCAGCTCCAGGTGCGGGGAGGCGAACTGAACCCAAGTCTCTGATCCCTCTGCCTCTAAGATGATGTAACTGTTTTGGCAGACTTCGAATTCCATGGCCCCGTGGCCCTGTCAGGGGGGCCCGAGAAAGACAGTTGGAAGACTCCCCCTGCGTGTAACAGAGGCCTGGGCCCTGGCCAGGGTGGGAATCCTGCCGCCATTCCACCCTGGGTGGTCCGCTTCCCCGTCCTGTCACTTAGCCGGCTGTCTCCCTCACTAGCCGGGGACCGGCCAGGGGGCTGACACACTGGAGCCCCTGCACGCTGTCCTCATGCTAGGGCGGGGCGGGGTGGATGGACCTGGCCGACCCAAGGCGTTCCGAGACAGCAGCGCAGCTCTGCCATGGCATGGCGGCCCGGCCCTGTACCGGCACCTGGGTTCCGAGATGTTTGTGTCGCGCCCGCTGGCTCGGGCTTCCTGCTCTACCCAGAGCACAGAGCCATCCCCAGGTGTCAGCCTGCAGGGCCCAGGCTGGAAGCCCTGCCGGGCAGCCCCTGCTCGGGGCTTGGGGGAGATGACCCCACGGGACCCCGGGCTGGGCTTCAGCAGGACAGCCGCACCGTATCTGAGGTAGAGGAGGTCTGCTCCCGCCCTCTCCTGGGCTCCCTGCAGCACCAGCTCTGGTGTTTCTGCCTCGCGGAGCCCACCGCGTACTCCTAAGGTTAGAGTAGCTGGCGGCCTGTGTAGGCCTGAACCCAAACGCCACTGACTTCCCAGGACCGACTGCTGTTGGTGTGTAAAATAAAACGCTCAGCGCGAAGGCGAGGGAAGGCAAGCGAAGCAACAAGGAGCTCTCGCGCGGTGCGGCGCCTCATTCCTGCATAGCGCCGCACGGGCTCGGAGAGACCGAGTGGTCGCCGGGGCAGAGCTCGCAGCACAGCGGGGCTGGGCCCTGTTCTGCAACTCCAGAGTCCACGCCGCTGCCCACCTAACACTTGCTGCATCTCTAAAAGCGTAGGAAAGCGATCCTCTCATTAAACAGGAAATTCAGTGGTGACTTTTATCTGGGGGGTTCTGGGGGCTGAACACAGGCCTGTGCACAGAGAGAAATCCCCAGGCCCCCTTTCCCTACTTTTTTTTTTTTTTTTTTTTTAAATTTTAAAGTAGCATCTCATTAGGTTGCCCAGGCTGGGCTCAAACTTGTGACCTTCCTGCCTCAGCCTCCCAGAGTGCTGGAATTACAAGCATGTGCCACCATGCCCAGCTGTATTTTTCCCATACTAACTGCGTTTGTTAGGATCAGGCTCAGCTGCCTGTGCCAGGAAATTGAAACACAAGATGACCTACACACGATGGAGGCTTCTCTCTCCCTCCCCAAGAGTAGAAGCAGCGGTCCAGGGCCGGTGTCCCGGGGTGGACAAGGTCTGTGGCCCCACGCAGCATCCGGGGATCTGACGTTGCGCTCATTGATGTCTCATGGACGTTCTGCCTGCTGCAGCTGTCCCTCCGATGAGTTCAAAGGTGTTGCATGGCTCCCTGCTGCATGTTTGCTTTTGAATCCACCCTAAGATGTTCTGGGAAATACCGTCTTCGTACCCTGAGATTACTCCGTAAACCAATAGCCAGGGGAGAGGGTGCAGGCGTCGCCCCGTGAGACCAGCTGGAGTATGAACCCGGAAGGCAGGCGTCCGTCCCATCCGCAGTAGAACCTGAGGGTTTCCAAGGGTACAGATTCCTAGGGCCGGGCAGCAGCACAGCCCTGAATTCCTGGGACCCCCAATGCGGACATGAAGGCCATGAGGCTCTCCCCACCTCTGTCCTCTGGCCCTGCCTTTGCCCTGCCCAGGGGCTGGCCGCCTGTTCTCCTCATTCGCCCGGGACTTTCTCCTGAGACCTGCTGGGCCCGTCGGTGGCTCGCCCTTGGCCCAGCGCGGCCTTTCCGCAGGAGTGGGGACAAGGTGGTCCCACACAGGAAGTGGACGCCTGTGACCCAGCCTCACCGTCCCCGCGGGGCAGCGAGGGATGCTGGCTGGCAGACATTTCCTTCCCCCCTCGTGACCGGGTCTTCCGTGGGACAAACCTTCCGTGCCGCCTGCGAGGCTCCCCGAGGCCTGGGCGCACCAGGCTCTGCGCTGCCGGCCGCCCGCTTAGTACCTGCAGGCGGGCAGGTGCGGCTGGGCGCTGGGTGCCGGCCCACACCACCCTCCTGGGGACAGAACACCGGTGTACTCGGGGCCACCGCGGCGCCCAGGCACACAACCCCGTTTCCAGACTTCCTGCCGCGCGGCGACCTGTGACGTGGGGCTCACGGAGGAGCAGCGACAGGAAAGACCAGGCGGCTCTGGAAGTCCGTCTACAGGAAGCCGCCTCGTCCGGAGAAGGCCTCCTCGCGGGGCTCCCCCGAGAGAGCCGGCAGCCGGCATACCGCACACAGCCATCCTGGAGCTTTGGGACGAGGCCTCTCCAGGATGCTGGACAGAGGGACGTTCGGGCCGAGCTCCCTGGCTGCGGGACCCCCCTGGGCCAGCGCGGCGCTGATAGGGAGGCCGGGGAGGCGGGGGTCACTACCCTGGCTCAGCGCATCCGGAAGACCCGCCACTGTCTTACTGGCTTCATCCTAAAACAGAAAGAAAATGCAGCCCGTGAAGCTCCTCCTCGCCTTTGATGACGAGTGCACCCCAATTTCAGAGCCACTCAAACACTGGAAAGGAGCGCGCCCCCCCAGGGAGGACGCAGGGTCTCTAACTCGCCTTCCTCCTCCGCGCGGCGGCCTCGCCCGCGGGCGCCCCCTGCCGGCCCGGCCC
>NW_004955429.1:22054554-22086251 GCF_000276665.1 Chinchilla lanigera
CTTTCTTTCTTTCTTTCTTTCTTTCTTTCTTTCTTTCTTTCTTTCTTTCTTTCTTTCTCCCCTCCTTCCTTCCTTCCTTCTTTCCTTCCTTTCTTCCTCCATTCCTCCCTCCCCTCTTTCCTTCCTTCCTTCCTTCCTTCCTTCCTTCCTTCCTTCCTTCCTTCCTTCCTTCCTTCCTCTTCTTTCCTTACTTTTCTTTCCTTCTTTTTCCTTCCTTCCTTCTTTCTTTTCTCTTTTCCTTCCTATTTTTCTCCTTCCTTTCCTTCTGTCTTCCTTGTTTATTCTGTGCTCCCTGGCCAGCAGCAGCGGTATCCCTTGGGAGTTTATGACCAATGCAATATATTTCTCAGGAGGGGAGGCTGTGCAGCCTGTGTTAACAAGCGAACTCTTCTCTCTCACTATTCAGTTGTGGCTGTGTATGGACGCTGCTTACTCAGTAAGACAGGCCATTTCAGGTGAGAACATCCACTTTCCTAAAGTGTCCCAATCAGTGGACTGATTCCCACCTAACCCCTTGTGTATTTGACTTGGAAAACAAAACAAAAGCTCCCTAAATGACCATGGAATCAGCAGATCATACCACTCAGGTAGGCTCTTGGTTCTTTGGGATTAACATACAGGGAGAGCACTTCTGACATCTGACCATTGATCCAAGAGATGGAGGAGCAGTTTCAGTGCATTATGTAAACCCATAATGTTGTTCTTTGTCCGAGCAACAGACCTGTTCTCCTCTAAATAGGCTGCAAGTGTCCAAGTAGAGACAGACTGTCTTTGCCACGCAGTCCTCACCTGATGCAAGGGGGAAGTGATCATTAGCCTGAACATTTTGAGGAAAAGAAATATTAGATTCAGAAGCAACTTTTCTGTGATTGTTTTTTTAAATGCACTTCCTTCCAGTAGCCACAGACAGATAAGTGGTGAGGGAGAAGAAGTTTAAAATGAGCACATCACTTTAATTTTACCGAACACAGGTTTGTTGGGACTGTATTTCAAATTTACTTTTTGCCCTGATATTGCAGTGGAGTGCATTGTCGTAAGTGAGGACAGGCTGCATGGCTGGTGCGGTGAGACCTCAGGAACACAGGAGGCCGCCTTCTGTGGACCAAAACCTGGGCCTGTGCTTGGGGCCTTGAGGGAGACAAATGACAATGGCAGGGGGTTGCCACGGCTCCCTACCTTGTGCGTGTGGCCGTTCATCCACCTTGTCCCTTCCCCAGCTCCCGCCCCCTCACCGCTGTACCCCTTCTTCCTCCCCAGGTGAATGTCAACCTTCGTCTGACTCTAAATGTCAGTTCAGAGAGGCATCTGCCACCTCCCAGCCAGGGTCCATCCAATCGCTTGGCTTTCTCACGATGCTGTGCCCTCTCCACCGGTTCACAGCAGCTTACAGTGTCTGTAATTTCCTGCAAAGCCCATCTGCAGAGATGGCGTGGGATTAGCAATGCTGCTTAGGTTGAGGTGGTCACCTAGCCATGTGGAGTGAGCCAACCCAGCAGAAAGGCCTGGTCCAAGTGTAGACACTACCAGAGCTTCTCTTATCCATTCTTGATCAACTCTCTACCCTTTTGATTAGCACATAAAGCAACAGGAGCTAAACAGAAATAGGACTTTCAAGTTGAGAACAATGGATTATTCATTGGTGTGCTGACTATTAACAATAACCCCTCTTCAGAAAGCTCAAAGTAAGCCATGATGTGTGGACAGGAGAAAATATTTTAGAAATACCTCTTGCTCTTTTATAAGGGAGCCTGGTACCCCTTACTCTTAGAAATAGTCCCAAGGCTTGACCCCTATGATTTTATATATGACCTTTGCTTATGGAGGACTTTTGTTGCCTGCTGCCAAGAGAATTCTGTCCGTGGAATGTATTTTTAGCTGGAGTAAACTTTTCATGTAAGAGTGTACTTGGACACCTTAACAGCAAACTGGTTCTTCATTATGTTTTGAAACTATTTATCTAAACTATTTTGGGCCTGTGAGTTAACGAATATTTATTTAATAAGTGTCTGAGTGTGAGACCAATTTTGGTCTAAGGCTTGCTTTTATTACTACTTGATAGAGAAAGAGAGGAAATAGTTTGCTCTCAATCACTCAATTTTTTCAGGACTACAATTAGCTCAGCAGAAAGACAAAGGCTGTGCATGACCCAATTGTGATTATTTGCCAGAAGTCTGGATTTTCCTTGTCAATTGTCAGCTCCAAGAGGGCAATGACCACTGACTAATGGAATTGCAGGACCAAAGTTCATGCTGGAAAGGATGGATGGCCATAGAGATTAGGCTTTCCCAAAGAGCTACAGAAAGATAGCCCAGGAGCAAGCCAAAGAAAGTAAAAACAGACACATGAGGAATAAGTATGAGAATACATTTGCTAAATGCATTAGAGAGCTTTGCATCACAGGGACTAGCTACCAGACATACACAACTTAAAGAAGAGGTTTAATTAGGCTCACAGTTTCAGAGGTCTTAGTCCATGGTCAGGTGTCTGCAAGGCAGAAACATCATGGCGGAAGGATGTGGTAGAGCAAAGCTGCTCCCTTCACAACAGCTGGAAAGCAGAGCAAGGGATTAGCACCAGAGAGAAAGGGGTGCAGGATCACATGTAGTCCCTGCAGTCACACCTCTGTGACCTATGCAGGCACATCAAAAGTGTATTCTACCAGCCCCTAGGCAGCCTCCAAGCCAACCAGGTTGACAATTACGCTTAACCGTCACACCCAGAAAGTATGTATTTGAAGTGATTTTATAGAAAAGAATGAATGGTGAGGATCAACAGAGCAAGGATATTTATACACTGCCTTTTTATCTTGGCATTTTTTTTTTTTAGTTCGGGTCTTTATTTTCTGTTGCTCTTTGCTTCCATGATAATTGGAGATTATGTACTACAGTGCAGTGGGGTGTAGTAATTTTCAATATTTTTACTTTATTCATTTATTTTTAATATTTTTAAATTACTGAATTTGTTATAAAATCTCACATACCTTGATTTCTGTGGTTTTTTTATGCTTGTGTATGTGTGGGGGGTACAAAATAATTTGTGTATAAAAGGAAAACAATTTAAGTAGGAAAGTAAATGCCAAGTACAGATGTGTGATAATCATCCATTCAGCGGGACTGAGAGAAGCCCAGGATCCCTTCCTTCCAGTGCTAGTGTCTTTGTCTATCAGCGGGAAAGCCCATGTAATACTAAAAGCCCTTTGCATTTGACTACTGATCATTCCAGGCTGGATGCTCTGGCTGGTTTTCCTTTGACCAACTAGGAGCTGAAGACTAATTCATGCTGCTGTAATCCTTCTGCACAGCTCCTCCGTACAAGGGGAAGTCAGGGGTCACTGGTAGCCACAGAGCACTTGAAATGCGGCCTGTGTGAGCTGAGATGTTCTCTGAGCACAAATGTATACAGGATTTCAAAGATTCGGTAGAATAAGTGGAAATAAAGTGTCTCCACTATAACGTCTATATTTATCATAGGTTAAAATAATATTTTGGGAAGTAATGAGTCATAATGCACTTAAAGCTAAGTTCACCCATTTCTTTTTACTTTTGAAGTGCAGAAATTAAGAAATTTCAAATCGTGCACGAGGTTTGCCCTGTGGCTTCTCTCCTATTTCTCTCATCTCATGGTGCTTTAAAAGGTTCTAATGGAGCAGTACCTGGTTAGATGTGCCTGGTGCTCACCTTGCTTTGGAATTCCTGACTGGCACCGGCTTTGGGTGAGCCTGCTGGACCTTCAACTCAGGCCAAGCCTAAGTTCTTTCCCTTCTGCTCCAGTTCTTTTTTATTGGTACATTATATATACATATAGTTATCACATTCATCACAGGGAATTTGTAGCTGTACATGGTATGCCTTGCTTATTTTTTCCCATTCCCCTCTTCTCCCTTCAACCATTCTTCTTATTTATACAAGCTTTGTTTCCATTTTTTCCTTCTATTCCCTTTTTTTTTTTCTTGTCTCTTCTTTCCTTTCCCCTCCCTGCTCCCTTGTTCCCCTTCTCATTTGAACGTTTTCTTCCTATTTCCCAACACCTATTACACATTTTGGTCCTTATTTATACTTTCTCACACCACAGAAACAATGTGGTATTTAAACATGTGTGCCTGATTTATTTCACTTAAGAGTATGGTCTCAAGGTGCATCCATTTACCTACAAGTGTTTCAAGCTATCCTTCTTTATGGCAGAGTAGTACTCCATTGTATAAAAAAACATATCTTTATTCATTCATTGGTTGATGGGCATTTGGACTATTTCCAAGATTTAGTTATTATAAACTCTGCTGCTATAAACATGAGTCTGCATATATTGCTGTGCTTTGATGCTTTTAATTCTTGCAAAAAGATACCAAGAAGGGAAATAGCTGGGTCAAATGGAACTTCTAGGTCTGCTTTCTACAATGGTTACAAATTGCTTTCTGTATGCCAAATATCTGTTGGTCCCCAGGACAGAACTATTGTATTCTGGATTGGTGGGACAGAGAGAGAGAGACAGAGACAGAGACAAAGAGACAGAGACAGACAGAGACAGAGAGAAGCAGAGACAAACAGAGAGGGACAGAGACAGTGAGTTCCTTTCAGTATGCAGGATTCTCAGGTAGTAAAGGTGCATATAAATAAATGGTTTACAATTGCAATCAAGGAAAATAATAAGACTTGAACCTTTTGTTTCTCTCTTTCTCTTTTTCTGTGGTTCTGGGGATTGAACCTCACACATGCTAAGCACACGCTCTGCACTGAGCTGCGTGGATAAGCCTTTTGAATAATCACTAAGTATCTCACGGGGAGAAGTTAGGAAGAGACTCCAGCGCAAGGAACAGCGCTTGCAGAACACAGAGCATCTGCACTCCTGGCCGAGGGTTTCAGGTGCCCCAAGGCAGAGCAGGGCATTTGGCATTCGTCAGCCAGGGGCTCATCTACAGGACATCTTCAACTGCTGCTTCAGGGGATTACAGAGAAAGAGGCAGCATCACTGATAACTGGTAGAAGGGTTATTTTGGGCCCAGCTGCAGAACAGGAGTGAATCATGGCTGAACAAAGGCTTCGAGGACTCCTTAACTTCCACGGTAATTAAGCCCAGAAACTCCAGGAGAGAGTGATGACTAAGTTCAGATGATATACTTAAAGCACCTGAATTAGAATAGGATTTTATTTTTTATTTTTGGCTGAGAGGGAAAGAAGGGGAGGAGAGCAAGCATCTATCAGCAGTAGTCTCTTGTTCCGCACTGAATTACTGGCTGCGACCTGCAGGTGTGACCCTAAGTTTGTATTGGGGATGCGTGGACTTTTGCCTCAAGACCAGGAGTCGCCAGTCCAGCTGCAGTGAGGGCCCTGGCAGTGGCACTCACGCCTAGAAGCATGAGCCCTGCATCATCCTCTGAGGGTTGCCCAACAGGTGATGAACTGGGATCCTCAGCATCTGCCTCTTTTGGGAACTGCAGATCCCTGGGGACCTACAAACTGGTCCAGATCTGGCCAAGGTGCCAGACTTAGAAACAAAATTTAAAATGTCTTAGAAAAGGCTATACCTTTCACTGTGCAACTTTGGCATTGGGAAAATGTGCATCTTGAGGAAAATTTTAAAGAATGGTACACACTGACTAGCACTAGCACCATATTCTTTTATCTCTCTCTCTCTCCCCCTCTGTCTGTCCATCTCTCTCTGTCTTCCTCCCATCTCATCCATCTGAAAATCAGCCAATATTGTATTCCCAGTTACTCTACCTTATAACTCACAGAAAGTTTATTCCCCTATGGAATCAAAATGTGACCACACCCAAGAAATCTAAATAAACTTTACCTAACATGCAACCCATATTCAGAGTCCTTGGTCATCTAATAACCTTTATGACTATTTAATCAAATTTCTCACATTATGTTTGTTTGACCTACTTGTTTTAACTTTTTAAAAATATGATGTGATTTGTCTTAGTTACTTTTTTCATTGCTGAGACAAAATACCCAACACCCAAAGTCAGGGGAGGGAAGCTTTACTCAGCTCACAGTTTGTAGAGGTTTCAGTCCATACTTGACTGCCTCCACGGCAGAGCAGACAAGCACTGCAGAGGACAAACAGTTCATGGTAGGCAGAAGGCAGCAAAGCAAGCAATCAAAGGATGACCACAGCTCTTCCTATCCCTTATATCTTATGCAGGCTACTTAGGGTGGGCATCACTCACACCCTTAACCCCAGCACTGCACCATGAATCAGTCCCACACTCTAGATCCAGCCACCTCTGAAAGGCTCCACCTGTGACCACATGAGGCTTTGGGGGACATCTAGACACAAGTCAGCATTCTGCCCCAGGCCGCCCAAAGCCTCATGCACATCTCTTTATGCAAAAGGCATTTAGTCCATCTCTAAGAGTTGCCAAAGTCCTAACAGTTCCAGCATTGCTGAAAAGTCCGAGTCCAAAGTCTCCTCTGAGATTCAAGGCAGACTCTGAGCTACAAGCCTATGTACAAATGAAAGGAGAGTTAAATACTTCTAACATTTGATGGCACAAGATAGAGACTTCCATTCCAAAAGGTTCAAATGGGGGTGGAGGGGAATGCAACCCAAGCAATTCCAAAATTCAACAAGTCAGACATTAAATCCTGTAGTTCCATGTGCAGAATCAGAAGCAATGTGTGGCAAGCTGTGAGCTCCAAAGGGCTGGCAGCTCCACCCCTATAGCAAACTTCTGGTGACTGTATCTCCCGTGACTTCTTTCTTTGGCTGGCATTGCTCCCTCCTTGCAGCTTTCCTTGGACAATCCACATTCCTGGCTTCTCCAGCCTTCTGGGGTCTCCACTGCACCTTTGACTTCACACTCACACCTTCACACACTCCTTTGTCTCCTTCCTTCCTTCTTCCTCCCTTCCTTCCTTCTTCCCTCCCTCCCTCCCTTCCTTCCTTCCTTCCTTCCTTCCTTCCTTCCTTCCTTCCTTCCTTCTTTCCTTTTCTTTCTTCCTTTTCTTCTTTTTTCTCTTTCTCTTTTTCTGTTTTTTTTCTTTCCTTTTGGTCCATTGGTGGTTGATGTGTTTACTTTTTTGTTTGTATGTTTGTTTTGAAGGCACTCAGAACATGGTACCAAAATATGCTACTTTTGCATATTGATTACTATATTTTCAGCTGAAAGCAATTGAGAAACCAGCAAGTGCAGGAAAGTACTTTGGCCTATCATTTTCTAGCTAAAGCAGTACATAAAATTCCCATCAGAAATACGTAATCCTCTCCTACTAGAAGGAGGACATTGTGATCAAATATGTGAGGCTGATTCTCGATGAGTCTGTGTAAACAAACCCTCCAAAAATACCCCTCACCTTCCGCTAATTTCCCCTGTGCACATCCCAGTCACTTTCCCACAGCTGACCACCTCACCCAACCCCTTTTTCTTTTGTCTTGTCACAACTTTAAATGTGTCCCTCTTTGTTAAAATGGTATTTCAGTGCCCAGTTTTAACTGCTTCTTTTTCATTTTTTCCTATGAAGATCCTATACCACATAAAAAGTAAATATCAAATAACATGTGTTTCTTTTTATTCTCTTGTTAATCTATTTCTTTCCAGTTCAATTCACAGATTCTAGCCACAACACCAAGAGGCAAACTCTTTCTCCCTGTAGCCCACTTGATCCCTGTGACACTGAATGTCATGACATGAAGTTTCCACGAGGAGTCTAGGCCAACTTTCCCGTGGAATTTCCACATTCTGGGTTCATCTGATGCTACCTGAAGAGGAGGCCTTGTTAAAAGTTTTTGACAATATAACTTTAGGGTGGTGGGTGTCCTTCCCACCACAGCTCACAGAAAATGCATGAAGTCAGTCTGTGAGGAGAATAGACATTTATGAGTTACGAGCTTGAATTTTCCCAGATGGGACATAAACCTACATTATTTTACCTGCATGGACCAGATGTTGTCGATACCTGTGGGGTCTGCATTTGGCCAGTTGTTCATTAATAAAACAACAGTGCACATGGAACAATGTACTGAGGGGTCCTTTGGTGACAGGAAGGGGTTCACTGTATGTCTCCTCAGGCAGCCAATTCGATGTTAATACTGTGTTAATCACTCTCTTGCTGCCTTCCTAGCTCATACTTATGAAATATTCCAACTTGCACACAGCCCTGGCTGCATGCCTCTGGCCAGGACTTTCGGTCTCCCCTAGGGAGACATTCGCTTTCCTTGCACATGTGGAGTTGAACTTTTCTTCTCCCCTTTCTGCTTAGTAAGCAGACCCTGAGCAACTCCACACCTGCATCTTATTCTGTGCGCAAGCAAAGCCAAAGGGTAAAGAAGCTGGTCTTGAAGGGTGTGGGTGTGCAGGGAATAGTGTAGGACTCCAGAGAACCCCTGGGAGCTTTTACTATTAAAAGTTCTCCTCCTTGGAGCTGCTCTTTTCCTACAGCTAGGAGGTTCTATAGAGATCCATAATTTCAGACCAATTGATAATGATCCTTATTGATTATTGACTGATACAGACATTGGCTATGGCCTTTAAGGATCAACTACTGCTTCCTCTTTGCTTACCTTTTAGTTGAATAAAATGCAAATTTCTTCTTGGGTCCCCAACAGGGAAGACTTTGAAACAAAGGAGAAAATAAAAAATCAAAGACCTGTCCTCTTCTCAAATTTAACACTTCCAACATTTATGTAGCGAAGATATACTTACTCCACTTAGAACGGCATTACCTGCTGCCTGAACAACCAAATCTCTACTGTGATGGTTAATCTTGGTTGTCAGTTTGAATGGACTGGAAAACACCCAGGGAAGGAATAAAACACACTTCCGCATGTGTCTACAAGGGTGTTTCCAGAGAAGGCTGGTGTGTGGGACAGCGAATTGAGGGGAAGACCCACCCTGAATATGGGTGACATCGTCCAATAGGCTGGGGGCCCAGATAGAGCAAATGCAGGAGGAGGGGCACCAGCACAGGCTCTCCTCCTTCCCCGCCTCAGTCTCTTTCCTGCCACCATGAGGTGTGAAAATCATGCTGTGTCAATGTGAATGTGAATGGACATCAGAAAAGCACAGCTCTGGGTGTGTCTGTGGATGACTGAATTGTAGGCCAGCAGGCTGAGACAGGAAGGCCCAGACCAGATGTGGATGGCACTAAGCAATAGTCTAGTAGCCTGAACAAGACAAAAGCAATATGAAGAAGGGAGTATGCTGTTTTGAAAAAGCTCCACTCATCCCCATTTCCTTTACACCTGGTCTCTTTCCTTCAGCCTTCCAATACAGACTCACTCTGGTAACTCTACACGGAGCATCCAGGCCTTCTACCTTGGACTGATGCTGCCTTCTTGATCCCTCTTGATCCATCTTCCTGGGCTGAATGGCTCCTGGACCACTCAGCTCTCCAGTATGCAGACAGCCACTGTGGACTCTCCCACCTCTGATTTGTAAGCCTTGCATAATTATACAGAGTCTCCCTTGAGTGTGCTCTTCTAGAGAACCTCACATGTGGGGTAAGCAGCTGTACCGGGCCATCTCCTTCTGCTGTCGGGTTCATCTGTGGCCTAGAGCAACAGAGACTGTTGCTCTTCGCCATGGACTGAAACTTCTGGAATCATGAGCCAAAACAATTCCTCTTTTAAGCTGCTTTGTTCAGATATTTTATCAGAGCAGTAGAAAGCTAAAAAGTGCAGGTGATTTGAGAGAAGTTGCCAACATAGATACCAATATCTGTGTGCTCACTCCTAGTGGACAGAGGCTGGGTCTGCAGGCATATAAATACTTTCCAGACATTTTCCTTGCCGTCCCACACCGTCACCAGGGCGCTTCTTGGCTCATGAGGTAACATTATGAAACACACAGCCCTGATCATGTTGGGTTTTCTATGAAGTGACATTTAGATCATGTTTTCTGTCCCTTTCTTGAGCTGGGAATGAGCAGTGACATTTTTGATGGAGTCACTTGCTAAGAGCTGGAATAATGATTTCTTTCCTAGCCACTGAGCTGTAGGGCTGGGTGGCTGCAGGTCCACATGCTAACATGTATTTTCTTTCTTAAAGAGCATTGAATAATGCCAATATTTATTTACCAGACACATATTGCACTCTGAGTACTGTGCTACGTCTTTTATAGATGGCTGCATGTATTCTCCATCATTTGGGGTATAGTACATGGTAAATAGACTAAAAGTAAAAATACCACTCATAGTTGAAAGAAAAACAAAATATGGCATGTACACATAACAGCATATTTTTCAGCCTTAAAAAGGAAGGAAATTGTGATATTTGCTGCACTAAATAAAATATTATGATAAATCAGCCAGTAATAAAAGGGACAATATTGAATGATTCCTCTTATGTGAGATTCCTAGAGTCATTAAAACTGTACAAATAGAGAGCAGAACGGTGTTTTCTGATGGCTGAGAAGGGGAAGTGGAGAGTTAGTGTCTTGTAGGAACAGATTTCAGTTTGGGAAGATGATTAAGTTCTAGAAAAGGATGGTGATATTTAATGGCACAGCACTACTTTTAAAAATAATCCAAGTGATGTAGTTTATGTTTTGTAAAACAGCCACAGTAAAAAAGTGAACACACTGTCACATGAGAAGAATTCTGTGTTGCAGTGTTTGTGTTGGATGAGTCTGGGGATTCTTATCCTAAAACTTCTCTTTTGTCAACCCACTGTCCAGAGACTTAGCTCTCTGGTTTTGTAATGGTGTGGCTGGTTTTCTAGAAACTACCTACACAACCCTTATCCCAGTGTCCTGAACACAAGAAGTTCCCTTTTTCTATTCACAGCTGTATGTTTAATTTGCCTCTGGATAGATAGGGTAACTTTCCTGTGTTCTCTTGAATATTTATCTCCTTGGATTTCTTTCACTTCCTCCTTAGAAACTCTACAGAGAACGTTGCAACCTCTCTGGCCTGCCCAGGCCTGGCACCCATCCCCACCAGGCCTGTGCATCTGAAGAGGCCCATTCCTTTCCACTGAAGACACCAGGGACACTGACCCACTGCATCCACCATGAATGATGGGGCTGAGAATTATTGTGGTTTGTCCCCAAGAGGTGCAGGCGCTGGAAGCTTGATCTCTGGTGTGTGATGTGAGAGGCAATGGAACCTTTTAGGGGTGGGGCCTCCTGGGTGGTGCTTCAACCACAGGGGTCTGGCCACAGAAGAATGAAATCTTCCTCACCAACCTCAGTTCCCACCAAAGCGAGTTGTTACAGAAAAGCAAGCCCGACTCTTTGCTCCTCTCTGTCTTGCATGTGACCTCTTCCTACATATGCCCCCAAGAGTCAGAACAATGGGAAACATTTGCTCATAACGATGTTGTTGTAACACTGAAAAGCGTCCTAACACAGCCCAACTCTACTATGATGTGGCCGTTAGGTCTGGTCTTGTACAGATGGCACCGCCTGGTCATTTTCCATGATGGTGACTGTCCCTGAAGTAGAACACCCCAACAAATCATTGCCAGAGGTGGCTAGCTTCCTTTAGAGATATCTTTTGCTTGGTACTGATGATAACTGATTTTTACTCCTTGGTAATTGGTTACTTTTGTTATCCTTCAAATGCTTCCATGAGCCCATGTGTCTCCACAGCTTGGTGAGGTAGGCTGTGACATCCAAGTTTTATTCTTTTAGGGGACAGTGAGGGAAATAAGACTAAACATATGAGGAGCTCTGCCCAACACTAAGGTTCTCAAGTTTGAGTGAATTTCAGATGCCCCTGGAAGGGCTATGAAAGCTTGAAGGGATGGAAGGGCCTGGGAGCCTGCATTTCTCATGAGCCCCTAGGTTCTGCTGCCAACCGGGGCCACTCTGAGAGGCCCTGGCCTCAGGTCACAAAACTCTCAGGTGGTAGAACCAAGTTGAGTGTTTCCTCCTGTCTGAGTGCTAGCCACCTACTGACCAGCTTGTGTGAAGAAGATGCAATGGCAGTTCATAAAACGGACCCCTGAGGAATGAACTGCCCAAAACAGGGTCATGGTCTTGTAATTAGGCAGTGGCGTACACTCCACTAAAAGGCAGGAGTCCTGTGTTTCTCCTTCTCAAAGCTTCGACCCTGGTCAATCCTCAATGGCTTTTTTCTCTAAGGAGCATGGAAACTACCAAGGGAAATCCTCTATGTGGTCAGAGTACTGATGCTGAGCTGCACTTCTCGGTCCTAGGGAAAGCTGGTGGGCCCAGCGCTCCTTCTAAGCCACAGAACCTGCTGGAAAGTCTGCACTGGCCAGCAGCTCACGTCCTGGGACTCGATAAGTTGAGTATCTATTGAGGAGATGTTCTGTAAGTACTCGTTGGAGTTGATGCCTTTGTCAGGGACTACTGTGTGCCTGGGGGCTTCCTTTATCACACACACACACACACACACACACACACACACTCACTCACACACATGCACTCTCATACACACACACACAGCAACACATATACACAGACACTGACATGCAAATACAAGCACTCACACTGACACAAATAGTGACACACACTAACACACTGACACACACCAACATATAGAAACACACATACACACTAACACACTGACCCATTGAAACACACACAGGCATGCTCACTGGTGCACTGACACACTCATACACATACACAAACACCCTCACTGATACATTGACACATCCATGCATCCATCCCACCACACTCACTGACATACACTGACGCTCATACTGATACATGTTGACAGACACACAAACACACACGTCCACTACACAAAGACACACACAAGCATACATATACACTGGCTGACACCGACAGACACACTGGCACACAGACTCACTGGCATATGCATACACTGGCTCTCACATAGTAATTTATTGCTTCAGTCTTATATGTGACACAAATCATTTTAACTTTTGTTAAGTGCCCGAGAGAGTGTTTCAGTCTCCTGGTGGAAACAAATACTTACTCAGTGTAAGTGTGCATGTGTGTATGTGTATGTGTGAGTGTGCGTGTGTGTATGTGTATGTGTGAGTGTTGCAGGTGACAGAGCCCGGTGAGGCCGAAGCCCCGACAGGCAGAGGCCCTGCCGGAGTTCTGACCCTCTGCTGCCCAGCTCTGCCTGTGAGGTCCACACCTCCGCCTTGCCCAGCCGCAGACCTCCAGGCCTGGGAACTGGACCTTGATGTGGTGCCCTGTTCATTATTTACTTGCTTCCACTTCCTCCAGCCTGGCCAACAGCAATAGGGAGCTCTCTGGTTTATGTGCTGCGAATGTTGAAAAATTCAGTCACACTGGAGCCTGTTTGTGCTTAAACTTTTGATATCTCGTTCACTATGGACTCTTTCACATATTTTTATGGTGTTCCATTAAAGTGTCATTTATTTCCGTGAGTGCTTTTCAGGGACCCTTGAAGCTGTTCACGTGGGACCAGTACCTCCCTCTCCTCACCGTCATCAAGCTGTAAGTCAGTGTTCCGTCCCCAGATGGCCACTTGCCTGACTCCTGGACAGCTAAAGAAACCGTACGGGGACTATCGGTGGGGTGGGTGAGATTCTCCGCAACACGCCATCCGCGCTCACAGACCGCTCTGTGTCACCTCTCGCTCCCTCTCACGGCAGGGGACACCGTCTGACTTCTTTAACTGCACCCTCCGAAGCAGAGACACCTGTTTCAGGGACAGCTACTGAGTAGATGGTCCGTAAGTACTTGTTCGGTGAATTAACAACCTTGCGAGGCAAGTCTTGTCATTATCCTCACTGTACAAACTAAGATGCGGAGAGTTTGGAGGAGTCTCATCACGGGCCTGCTGACACATCCAGGCGTGGTGGGGCCAGTCCCCTACAGGTCCTGTGCTCCGGACAAGTGATCTCTGTTTCTTCTACTGCACGTGATGTCGGGGTGCTGTACCTGCAAGTGTCCCCTGCCCCCGGGGGTTCATAGTTGTTACCTCTGGGAAATCAAAATAACTGGGATTGGATGTTTCTATTTTTTCTTATAGGACATGAACATTTTTATACTGCCAGTCACAGCTAATCCTTCTACTTTCTTTTTCAAAAATCCTTTCCAGTTTGAGCAATTTGCCCTGCTTGTGACCTGGAACAAAGATGTGGAGACTCCCAAGCAATCACGGACGTGGGGCTGCTTCTCTGCTGGATGGTGAGACTTTGGAGCCCATCCTTGGGTCAATACCCTCTTTAACTGTCTGCCAGCCACTCCGACTTGTGTGGGGTCTGCTCAAGACTGTCTGAACATAATGACCCAGAATCTCAACCTAAAATAGAATACTAATACCAGGATGTTTCCACTACGTCCTGATTCATTCCATAAGACAAGAATGCACAGAATTATAGTTAGTTGTATACATGTAGCTCCAGCCTCCTTTCCGCTAGGAAGAGGGGCCTTTGCCTCAGTCAGAGTGGGGAAGGAGCGCTGGTCTCAGGACTCAGAAAGCCAGTGGGTAAGGGCAAAGAACTTCAGCTGTCATCTACAGGAAATTATTGTTCTAGAGTAGTGGCCAGCAGACTTTTCTGCAAAGAGCCAAAAATAAGTATTGTAGGCATTGAAGGTTGTGTAGACTTTCTTACAACTACTACTCAGCTCACCTCCAAAAGCAGCCATAGACTAAATGGAAATATGAGCATGGCTGTGTTCCAATAAAACTTTATTTACAAAAGCAGACACTGGGCCAGCTTCGGTTCACAAGACAAGATGTGACTTGCCAAGTCTGATGTAGAATGCCACTTCCCTTTGCCGAATGGCATTATGCTGGTTTATCTCTGCATTCCCAGTCCAAATACGGGGACCATTAACAATGGTGGTAGCTGAGCTTTAGCACTTATTATTACAGCACTGGCTGCATGTATGCAGAGACTCTGCTGTTGGGCCTGCAGAAGCGATAATTTGTGCCGCCCTCTCCATCTCCCCTCCCACCCCTACTCCAGGTCCCTCCTCTCTGTCCGACTTGAATGGTCATCACAGAGGAGTTCTAATTGGGCATCTTTTCCGCCCTGCCCGCCCTGTTCAGTTTTCTACCCCAAAGCTTGAGAGACCTTTTAAACATGTGCACGAAATCATATCACCCCTCTACTAAAGCCCCACAGCAACTTCCCACCACTCTTAGGATTAAAATTCTGTCCTCTGACCCTGAGAACCCCAGAAGGCTTGGCCTCGCCCACCTGCTCCCCTTGCCCCTGGCCCTTGCTTTCTGGGCTCGAGCCACGGCGGCTTGTTCCAAGTTCCCTAACTCACCTCAGCCTCCCCGCAAGTTCCTTTACCCTGGAGTTTCCGATCCCTCTTTGCTCTTGGTTAGGACCTCTGTCTTCACCTCAGTGGTCACTTCCCCAGTGCAGCCTCTTCTGACCCCAAATGAGGTCAGGACCCCCTGTTATTCTTCCCTGCACTCCCTGAATTTTTATTTAGGTGGGTGAATTGTTCCTCATGTCTCTGTGGAATCTGGCTCCTGCTTAGCCCACAAGCTCCATGAGGGCAATGACCAGGCATGTCATATTTAAGCTATGTCCTAGGCACCTAGTAAAGCACCTTGTAGCGGGTACTCTGTAAGTACTTAATGAGTCACGGGGTGGACATGTCTGATGGAGCCAGGCCCTCACTCAGAGTATTGGCAGGAGGCTTAGGGTGGTTAATGGAAAGAAAGGGGGCACAGAAAGAGGCGGTGACCAGCACTTTGAGTGTCATTCAGTCTCGAGGGAGGTGTGCAGAGGGTGACAGCTGTGTGCCAAAGGAAGAGGGGGATCGTGTGCAGGGCGTGGAGTGTGTGATCTGCTCAGGACGGGGAAGCCGGCATCTGGGTCCCAACTGGCAGTGCCTAGAAAAACACGTGTTGTCACGGTCTGGGGAAGAGCTTCCTTCTTGCCATTTCCTGGCCTGTCCTGTTGAGATGAAGAGTCTGCTCCTCAGCCCCCTGTGATCTCACATATAGAGTTTGCCTGAAAGCCATTAGATTGTTTGCCCTTTCAGGCAACGTCTTCAAACACCCACCAGGTGGTGCAGCAGTCGGGTGCAAGCCTGCAGCCAGAGCCTCACCGCATGGCGGCTGATGACGCTCGCACACTTCAGCGTCTCTTCTCTCGTGGATGTCACCAACAGGGTGAAGGGCGAGGGTGTGAGGTCCACAAACAGATACCTGGACATGAATCCCAGCTCCACTCGCCGATGCTACCGACTCTGTGAAAATGACTTAATCCACTACTTTCTACACTGTCCACCTGCGAAAAGTGGGAAATCAGGGTCTACCTCAACAATCTGGGGAGTTAAAGGCACCACCCATGGAGAGTGGCACAGTGCCCGGCACACAGTGAGCGCTTGGTAGCTGGTGTCACTGTGACGGTATCAGAGCCAATTGTGGGGCCGTCCGGGTCCCTGGAGACTGGAACAATAAGGAAGCCACACTGGGATCTGAAATTTCTTGGCTCATCTGAGTGTGAGGTGGCCCTCGGGGACTAGCGCAGCCAATATCTCCTGGGCCACTCAGGTACTGCGATCATACCTAGAAAGGTCAGGGGAGCCAGACTGAGACTCAGCTTTTTCCTCCGCCGCTGGAATGTCAGCTTCCACTGTCCAGAAAGCACAGCCCAGGGCAGAATTACAGCTTCCTTTCCAGCCTGAAAGCTACCTACTAGCAAGGCATGGGGTCTGGGGGTGCTTCTTTGATCTCTGTCCCATCCATTCTTCCCCAAATCTCAGGCCCAGGACCTCCCGCCAGTTTCTGATCTTTTGTCCCAAGTCAATTCATGAACAGTCATAAATTGCTTTGAAGATAAAAGCAACCTCACTGCACCAGGATACCGCTATTATTTTAATAAGTGGAGCCTGCACATGTCTTCTTGACATATGAGCTGTTCAAAATATTTGTCTTGTTTTGCAGTTCAGCTGCATGGGAAAAGTACTTGCACTGTCTCTCGTGTATCCTCCTCCATACCCCACTGTGTGCAATGAGCTCTCTTTGCATAAAAATGTTTGCCTTTTCTCCAACGAAAAATTGATGTTTCCCTTGGGGGATGTGCCTCTGTTAGCCAAAACTCAAGTAATTATTTTTAGAGATATGTACTTTTTAAATGTCTAATTTATTGCAGGGCTTACACATGCCAATACAATGTATAATACCACTTGAAAGGAAACAAAGGTCCATGCACATTGAAAAAAAGAAATAAATATGTGAACATAATAATAGATTAACATATAAACATAAAAATAGATGTTGCTTACAGAAGAGCAAGAGAGCATGTTAATTCTCTAGATCTACCACGAATGGCTCTTTTATACCCAGAATAAGAAGAGCCTTTTAAGAACGTGTCTCTGGGGAGCACATTTCACCCTGTCATGGCACGCTGCTTGGACCACCCCATTCATCCTTCTTCCAGCATTACCGCCATCGAGACAGTACCAGTGTCTTCACCTGCACAGGTTCACTGGCAACACCAGGGCTGGCTTCCGCGCTGGTGGCTGGGACTAGGCAGACAACAGTGGCTGGTGGTGGCCCGCCACCAGGGGCTTGGAAGCAGTCCGTTCATAAAGCCTGGACCTTGTACTAGCACCGAGGAGCGGCCCTTACATCTGCCACAGGCTGCAGGCTTTGTCTGTTGGTCTCCGCTCCAAGCCTGATCGATGTTCATCTTAGTCTGGTTTTGCCTCTCCTCAGTGGACACCAAGGTGTGGTCTTCCAGGCCATACCTCAGGAAGACACAAGTCCATGAAGCCCGGTGGGTCACTCCTTGGAAAGAAGTCAGTACCTTCCCAGGCTACCAGGCCTTCTCCTCTGCCTTGGGCAGAGGTCATTGAAATTCTTACTGGAACCGTTTTCCCAGTAACTGCTTTCTTCAAAGTTTTTATGGGAAGCTGATCTGACGTTCTGTAGACCTGGCTTTCTGGGCTTAGCCAGGAGCCTCAGCCTGGCTCCGTGAACTGCACTTGAACCCGAGAAGCACCACGAACCCTAACCTCACCAAGGCCCTCCTCTCCGCTAAACTCCCAAAAGGCCCATCGCCCGCATCCTGCCGGAGTCTGTTAGTCTGTTGTACACTGCCTGTGGCATCTGGGGCATCGCTCGGTCCACCCTGTAATTTGATTTTTCGCATATGCCTTGTTTCTTCAACTAATTTGTGCTTAGCACAGAAGGAAGATACAGCTCATTAAATCCACACCTAGGAATTTCTGTCCCAGGGTGCCTGCTGAGGACTGGCAAGTCTGCCAGCATATGTTAAACTGGATACACCCTGTAACATTTCAGTACCCTCACAAGGCACACATGTGTTCCAGAATATTCCCTGAAATACCTGGTCAGAAGATCACCTCCACATCTAACAAGATAAGTGAATGCGTTCAAAGGTCTTTGGTGTCTCACAAGAGCAAACCATTCTGGCTACCCCTGCACCCAGCATCCCTATGCCCAGCCCCACCAGGGCTCAAAGTAGGTTGATGCAGAAAACCGAATCCCTTAGGTCAAGCTTGGGCACGTGTGAGCTGCATTTGAGCCATGGATTCCAGGGAGTGGCAGGTACTTCTTCTTGGGAACTGAAAGAACGTTCTGGTTTATTGACCTTTTCCAGAAAGGGCCAGCTTCACTTTGGGGCCAACATAGCTCCGTGTGGTCAGTACTGTTGGAGCCAGAAGGGGATACCGCCCCTCCCCTCTAGCCCTGCTCCCAGGTGTGGCCTGCCGAGGAGCTGCTGTTGACTGTCCAGCCATTAGCCTGTTTCCTTGCTGTGCCAAAACTTAGACGCCAGATGCCTTTTCTCCTCCAGGGAAACCAAGCTCCACACACCTGGCTTTGTTGGCAGGTTTGAACATGGATTGCAGAGTCTCTGACACTGACAGGTCCAGCCAAGCCATTGGCATGTGTCCTGGGGTCTGTGCGCAGCAGTCTAAGGACTCTGGGCCTCCTCCTGCAGATCTTGCTCAGCTGCCAGGGCTCCAGCACACAGCCACTGGCCCATGTATAATTGATGACATAATAAAAGCTGCTCTGGCTGCAGGAGGAAATATGATATGGCATAAATCACCCTGCCACAGCAAAATGAGGTTGGAATCCAAAATTTAAGAATGATGACTGCTCATTACAGGCATCATCAGATAAGGCATTCTTCTCATATCACATACCTCTGCATGAGAAACGAGGAGCTGCTTACAGTCTCCCTTTTTGCAGACTGGGAGGAGAGAAGGAGATCGCTGTTCTTGGAGTACCTGGATGTGCCAGACATGTTGCTCTTGGTTCTTCTGGCTTACCTCTCCCAGCAAGCTGACTGGGGCAGATTTTGTTTAACAAATTGGGGAATCAAGTGGTTTAGGCTGTTAAGCTTCTGTAATCAAATGCCATAGACTGGTCAGCTTAGAAACAACAGGGATTTCTCACAGTACTGGAAGCTGGAAGTCTGAGCTCAGGGTGTCAGCACGGTTGAACTCTGGTAAGGGTCCTCTTTCTGGTTCATAGATGACACCTTCTTGCTGTCTTCTCACATGGAAGGAGGGACAAGTCAGTCCTCTGGTACCCTTGTAATAGGGGCACCAACCCCATCCAGGAGGGCTCCACTGTCTTGAACTAATCTTCTATGAGAAGCTCCAAATATTATTGCATGGGAGGGACAGATTTCAATGTATGGATTTTGGGAGGTGCTATGATTTATATCTAGATGTCATCTAGAGCCTCCTGTGCTCACAGTGGGGCTTTTAGGAGAAGATTGGATTGTGGGTGTGTGACATTCATCAGTGGATTAGTTCAATTATGAGTTTATAGCTGAATGTGATGTTAAGGCAAAGCCTGGTTGGAGGTGGTGGTCACTGGGGATGTGGACTGGAAAGATTGTTCTCCCTCTTCCTTCCTTGATCTCTCTCTCTCTCCTTCCTGCCACCACGCTGTGAGCCACGACTTCCTGCCTTGGAACCAGCTGACTATGGATTTAAACCTCTACAAACTGTTAGCTAAATTAAACCTTTCCTTCCTTAGAGTTGTGTGTGTTGGTATTGTGTCTCAGCAACAAGAAAGTAAGGAAGATGGGGACACACTCACTGTACATCACTGAGACTCAGAATGAGGAAGTTTTGCCAATGGGTGTTCTGGGAACATGCATGGCACACACAATTCTTAACTGAGTCCTGAACATCCAGGGCCCCTTCTAACACCACAAGACCAAAATAAGACGTTTGGGGCCACAATCATCTGAGGAAAGTAGGCTTTGGGTGGCCCTAGTGAGAGTGGGAGCAACTCAGAGGGAACAGAGGCAGCACGGGCAGCCCTGAGCCTCAGGATGTGTGGGCAGCACCCTGGCACTAAGTGGGGAGTACAGAATCTGGGACCTTAGACCTACTACGGTAAATGAGGGAAACATGTACTACAGCCCCAAACCTCAGTGGATTCTCGTCCATAAGGCAGCATGCATGTCGAGACGGGCAGCTAAGGTCTTGTCTATCTTATTCCACCATGGTGCCTCTGAAGGCATTGCACATCATCAGTGCTTTGGAAACGCTGATGAATGAGTGGTTTTTATGAATCCAGGGTGACCGCCACCCAGCCCTTTGCTTTCAGTGGTGCATCTCCTGAACTTAAGTGTGCTTACAAGGAGAAGCCGGGCCTAAGGTGCTGGCTCATTTGACACCAATAGCTCAGGTGGACGATGCCTTTGGCCAAGAGTCTGTGCTGAGCGTGGGGCCCTGGCCCTGATGATCCCAGCACAGACAGGTAAGCAGCAACACTGACTTCCCTGCAAGTGATGGGAATCAGGGCTGGGCAAAGGAGGCAAGGGAGCAAAGAGTCTCAGCGCTAAAGGTACAAACAAAGGGCCGCACTGTGGAGAAAATAAGCACAACCCAGTCTACAGAGAATAAAACCCACGGCATTACTGCATGAGCCCAGGGTCTTCAGAAGAGAAGTTCCCAACGTGAACGAAACAGCTTTCCTTTTACCAAACATGACCTGGTATTCACATCCTGGTTCAAACCCACATATCTGCTCGTTTCCCCTGTGGGAAAGGAAGCAGGAAAGAGAGGAAGGCGGTAGGCTCACCAGGCTCTGAGCCCAGGAGAGGTCCCAGTGGCCTCTTCCTCAGGTGCTCTGAGACAGAAAGGTGGGGAGATCGAGCTTGAAAGGAGGCAAGCATGGGGCCTTGATGGACGAAGGGTGGGGAGGAGGAGCAGTGCTGCTCTGCACTGTGCTTCCCCTGTGGGGTTGTCTTTGTCCTTTTTTCCCTACTTCTCCTTCTTTCCTTCCTTCCTTCCTTTCTTCCCTCCCTCCTTCCTTCCTTCTTTCCTTCCTTCCTTTCCTCTTCCTCTTCCTCTTCCTCTTCCTCTTCCTCCTCCCTCCCTCTTCCTTTCCCTCCCTCTCCCCTTTTCTCTGTATGGAGAATTGAACACTTGCCTTTCTGATTTTGGGTCAAAGTCTTGCTAAAACACTAAGTTGCCCAGCTGGGCTTAAACTTGCAATCCTCCTGCCTCAGCCTCCAAGAGTACTGGGATTATAGGCATGCACCCCCGTGCCTGGCTTCTTCATCTGTTTTGTACAGCTATGAACAAATACCTGAGGCCAGGTAATTTATAAAGAACAAAGATTTATTTCTTAACAGTCTGGAGGCTGAGAAGTCCAAGGTGGAGGTGCCCACAGCTGGGGAGACCCTTCATGCTGCATCACCCAAGGTGGGGGGAGGGCAGGTGAGCTGGACAGAACAGGAGAGGCTGGACTCACTTCTAGAACAACCAGTTCCCATGATGATGACATCACCCTTTGGTGAGCACAGAGCCCTCATGACCTTACCACTCATAAAGTCATCATTGTTACAGCAAAGTAGTAGGATGGTGTTACGGTTTGTGTCTGGATGTCTCCCTAAAGCCTCATGCAGTCATGGGGCGGGCTTCTAGAGTTTATGATTGATCCATGATTCAATGCTGGGATTATGGATGTGAGTGCTACACCAGCCCCTGGGGCAGGGAGTTTGCATACAATGTAAGGCAGGGGAAGAGGCTGCTTGCCGTAGATCCTCCCCTTGTGCTCTTGTTGCTTTTGCTGTCTTCCACCACTGCGAACTGTTGCCCTCTGCCATGTGCCACTCTGCCTTGGAACCAGCCGAGTATGGACTGAAACCTTCACAAACAGTGAGCTAAATAAACCTGTCCTTCCTTAATTCTGGGTGTGAGGTATTTTGTCTCAGCAATGAGAGAAAAGAAACCAAGACAGATGGGCAATCAATACAAATTTTTAATCATGAAATCATATTTCCTTGGGTTAAAATCCAGTGTGGAAAAGGAATGGAAATACAATATGAAGATATCAGATTTCCAAAGCTAGAAAAGGAATGACTATGTGTATTTAAATGGATGAGAATTTACATCAAATACTTTTGTATTTATGTCCCAAAAGATATGGTTTTGAAGGAATAATGGAGCCATCTTACTTGAAAATGTCTATATTGATGGTATGTAGAAAGTTCTATCATTTGTAGTCATTTAAATCTTTGAAGAAAATAATTTAAATGTCATTTAAAATGTACAAGGGAAGAGAGATTTAAAACATTCTTTTAAGGCACAGGTTAGGAAAAAGTTTGGAAAACAGTTGTGGAACTATCAGATTGGAGGCATGAGGAACAAACCCAAGCACTGCCATATTATTTTATTTTTTAAAATTCCCAAGATTTTATATCAAATAAATTGTTTTTGCATAGTCCTCAACTTACAGTTGCATTACCAGCCCAAAACAAGATGAATCCCTTGCTCTATTCATTTCCCTCAGCTTTCTGATCTCACGTTTGGGACTCAGGCATGTGGAAATCAGTTGGACTTTGTGTAAGTCAGCCACATTGGATGTACATGATTGAGTACAGACGCCACTGAGTGTAGGAGTCAATTTTTCTATTGTCATCTGATTGGTAAGTGGGTGACACACAACTGCATGGAGTATAATGTTAGATCAGGCTGTATGTAGAATGTTCGATCAGGCTGTGTGTATAACATTAGGCAGGCTGCATGTGTAACGTTAGGTCAGGCTGTATGCATAAGGTTAGGTTAGGTTGTATGTATAAAGTTAGGTTAGGTGTATGTACAATGTTATATCAAACTGCTTATCTGGCTTGTGTTTTAAACAGTACAGACAATGGTTAGCAAAGAAAGAACCTGACAACTCTGGTTTAATCTTGCCCAGAACCTCTTCTCCCTGGACGTCTGTGCCTGGGAGGAGAAGACGCAGAGCCTTGAGCAGGGACGCCCACTCCCCCAGGTCCGATGCGCCTCCATGGTGACCCAGGGTTAGTTTTGAGAGACTGGGACACTGCTGCGCTCGCAGACCTCCTGCCCCTCTGCAGGTGCTCACGGGCGTGTGACCTGGGACCCTTGCGGGTCCAGGCTGTGCTCTGACCTGCCCTGGAGCATTTGCATGGTAGTGCAGAGCCCTCCCTCACGATGTCTCCTAAATAGAGGGCTGTGGGTTTCAAAAGCATTGGAACTTCAGGGATTGGGAAAATCCCACAAATACTAATCTTTAGCACTGAGAATTCTCCTCCTTTTGTGTACTTTTTACTATTTCATTTGTTTGTTTAGTCCTTCATTCATGCTACCATTCAATAGATGTTACTTTCTGATGCAGCTTTAGGTTCTCACCTGTCTTGAGTGGGTGGTGACCGAGCCTCTAGGACTCATGGCCTTTCAGGACATCCATCTGCTGACACCCAAGCGAGGGAGGCTCCAGGCCCATGTTTCTGAGAGAAAGAAGGAGCAGAGACAGTCACACCTCATGCAGGCAGGACGAAGGTTGCCGCCCCGCATAGCACACAAAGCCCACAAGGACGAAGTCCACACAACCTGATACCCACCACCACACCGGGAATCGGTCTCCCGCAACTCTCAGGGATGAACCCTCACCCAACTGCACAGCTGGGCAGTGAATCAGAAAGCACTCTGGGAGCGCTAAGACGTTAGAGGAGGTGGCGAAACAGCACCACTAATATGGGCCTGCCCTAGAGCCCGCAGTGTCCCAAGCTGCTGTGACGCTGTCTCCACCTTAAATGTAGATGGTGGCTCCTTTCAAATTCAGGTGTTCTTCTTCTTTCCTCTGTCCCATACCTCCTCGTCACTGCTCCCTCTCTGCAAGGAGGAGGCGAAGTGCTTTTCCATAGACAATGAGTTCAAGTTTCCCTCTCCTGCCGCTCTGTCTCCTGAGGAAGTGCAGGGGTGGTGTAACTCCCTGCCCCAATAAATCCAACCGTTTGTTTTTTCTAGATGCTTCCTGTACCTACAAAGCCTCGAGCCAAGGAAGATCACTCCTGGCCATCACCTCTTGCCTGAAGTCTTGCCTACCACTATGAGCCTCTCTCCCTGGCCTCTCCTCATGTGGCTGAGACTGTCTTTTGGACACTTATGACTTCCCGGGGGAGATTCCCAGAGCCTAATGGGTCTCAGCTGGAAAAGGATGCAGCCTGTTTTGATAGAGTTACTTTCACACAGCCAGGCCATGGCACAGGTTATAAGAGTTTGTGCCTATTATGGAGAAGACCCACCAGACAACCCAACGCCAGAGGATTTTGGTTTGGCTCAAATGTTCCTCACAGCGGCTTGGGGAGCCTTCAAGGTGTTGTGTGTCATGAGGTTTCTCAAAAAAAGGAAATCACAAATCATACTGAAGGTGCTGGGTGGGCGTACTCAGGGGTGGGACAGTTGCCAGCAACAGTGAGGCCCTGGGTTCAATCTCCAGTTCTGCAAAAAGTAAAATAAAATCACATCATGCTGAATGTATCACATACGGCATACTTACCCTAAACTGGTCATGAGCTTGAGCACCTGACTAAGTTATCCTGCAGAAACTGCAGTGTTTCTTGAGGTCCACTTCCCGAGTGGGGCAAAAGCTCAGAACTGCAGTTTGTGATGAAGATCAAAGCCTGCAATAGATTTTGGTGAAACTGGCTGAGGTTCAATGCTCTGCTAAAACCAGGAGCAAGCGGAGGTCACAGATTTCAAAGGGAAGCCTTTGCTCAGCAACAAGGCTTACGACGTCTCATTTAGAACCTTGTCTTCAGACGCAGAGGCCTCTTCAGTACGTCCATTGCTTGAAAGTATTCTAACAACCACAGGGAGTATCTTGCCCATGAATCACAATCTGCTGGGTGCTAGGAGAAATCAATCAAATGAGCGTCATTTTCCTGTGGACCATTTGGAGGACTCAGATAACAGCACTTGGTGGCTGCAGGCCACATTTTTTTCAGACCTGAAGTCGAATTTGCCATTTGAATTTGTTCTAAGGCAGGCAGTGAGTGTCTGGAAAGATAAATACAAGGGGGGATTATTGGAGTGAACAGACTTTGAATACATTTTCTAAGTGATTCTTGCCCCCGAGATTCACTAGTCCCAGGGTTCGATCCCCTGGCCGAATCCTACTAAATCCCTTTACCCGTTAGTGCCTGGATTCTTTCTCTGAGTGGCAGAAGAAGTTAATTAGCCTACAGGTACCTCTCAGACTGTGAATCAAAACAGCCAAAGGCAAAGAACTGTACACAGACGCTGAGAATTGCAGGCTCCCACCCTCCGAGCCACCCCACAGCCAAGCCTCACCCCTCACCCAAGCGGCCCAACCGTGCTGCCATCCCAGCCTGGGACGGTTCGGTTTGGCCCAGGCTTAGCCACCCGAGTGCTGACCCTATGCTTAGAATTTCCTACGCACGAAAAGCAAAAATGAGTGAGCAGAAACCTCCACACTGACGGCTTGAAGTGACAGCTGGACTGATGTTTACCTTACCCTGTGACAGAGAAATCGTTAAGCTGATTCAGAAGTGGAGAATAACTTAAGCACAGGCATACACGTTTTTAAATCACTTCTGAAAATACCTCTGTGCGCAACAACCAATGCTTAAGATAAGTGCTTCTTCCCTTGTGCCAAATCAGGTCTGTTTGATCACAACTGTGCTTTCTGGCTGGGGTCAGAGGCATTCAAAGAAGGATCCACAACAGCTCAGAAGGAGTCTGAGAGGGGGCCCAGCAGATGGAAGTCTTTCCAAGAGAATTTAAAGTGGTTACCAAGCTGTGTAGATAAACCTACAAAAGGTATCAAAATAACGAAGGACATAAGGATTGACCAGCAGAAAGGTGAACATACTTCCATAGGGTGGTGAATATACAGCAAATGCATATCTCTTTTCAGTCAAAAAATGCTAATGTATGAGTTGTTTTTTCTAAGCTAAACCCTCAATATTCAGGTTTAACTGTAGTGTTGGCACTTTGCAGTAAGTAAGTGGGTTTGGGTTGCAGTGGGCACTTGTCTCTAAAAGGTTCACCATCACTGAATTAAACATACATAACAATCCCTCTAGAGAAAAGTACAAATTAGGCTCTGGAATTTCAGGCAGCCAATATATACGGGAAATGCCATCAATTTCATTAAACTACTACATCCACAAGTATAGAGTCGCTTCAGGACAAACAGCTATTCAGGCGGGGTGGGGCTATTCAAGCAATTGTCCCTTTTTTGCCAGAACTGAACGCTTCCTTGGGTACATCCCTGTCAATGCTGAAAGCAGGAAAGCCCCTGGCAAGCCAGGATAAATTGGTCCCCTAAAGGGCCCTCCTGGCACGAAGCCCCCTGCCTCCACCTAGAAGGCAGACCACTATTAGAGCACACATGTTTATCCCAAGCCTCACAGCTGCAGGAGGCCCCAGGTTCCACAGGCACTGACCTTGGGGTGAGGACAAGCTGTTGGCTCCATGTTTATAAATCATGTCAAAGCCACAGGGTGTAGGGGACTGAAAGGACAGTGGAGAAGAGAGGGCACTTTCCTGTGGAAGCCCAGCAGAAGCACGGCTTTGATTTTGCTTGTGCTACAGCTGCATGGAGAGAATAAGAAAGGAAAAAAACACCCATAAAGGGCCTTGTGAAACAGCCTCGAGCCACCTGCCCCCAGCAGGCCCTGCTGGGCATGCTCAGTGTTGCAACAGCTGGTGTCATAGCAGGGGAACTTGCACAACAGACCAGCTCTTCCCTGTTCCTGGCTGGCTTGCCTTGCCTCAGCCTACCTTGGACTGTCCTGATTAGCTCATGGGAAAAGCCCTTAGACTGATTCTTGGCAATAAAAGGCAGAGATGTGGAACCTCAGACTAAATAAGACAGCTTCCATGGTGGCCTTGTATCTCATGTTGTAGCTAAAAGCTAAGCTGCCCCCATACAAGACACTCCCTTCCTTTTATAACCAATGTTCTGACACCAACATCCTGTGCTGGAACATTCTGTCCTGTGCCAGCAGGGCCTTTCATCTCAGCAGAGTGCATAATAAACACTGGGACTCTCGCTGCCCTATTCTAGGAACGCATCATAACTCTGCCAGGACTTTCCAACATTGTCTTCCTTGGAAGCCTGACAGTTACCACAGTGCCCCAAGCAAGAGAATGGTGTCCCCTGGTGGTCATTTCTTCTCAGGGTCTCTCTCGGTGTCTGCCTTCCGCCATTTTGGATAATGAGGCAAAGGCTCATTACTTCCGGAAATTTCTTACAAAGATCCCACTGGGACAATTTTCTGGATCTCCGCAGGGAAAGTAGTAGATATTTTATTACACACTGCATTGCTTCAGCTGACATGCATCTGAGATTGAGGGGTAGGCTGGGGCAAACTTATTTTTAAGAATCTTGATTTTTATGCATCTTGTTTTTAATGTTTGTTTTTTAGTCATATATATATAGTCATATAGTCATATACATATATCTCCTTTATAAAAACAAAAGTCTCAGTTTATCTTTCTTGAAGTAAATGTGCCAAATCCTTCAATTTATACTTTTTGACATAAACTTAACACATTAAAAAATGTGGGAGGGGGTGTTGGTGTTCTCAAAGGGTTGATATCCCAACTAACATTTCCATGGCTTCCTAAATAAATGCCCTCATCTGAATATTTTTCATCACGTGCTCTGGATACAAAACTCAGAGGCACAGTCTACACCCTTGAGGAAGTCCTAATTTATTAAGAGACAAGGATAAATGAATGGTCATAATAAGTGTGATCAACCTTATAACATACTTGCATGGGGATTGTAGAGAGCCAGAAAAGGGCACATTCCTGGGCTGAGGGGAGGAAAACTTCTCAGCAAATTAAGGAGGAACACATTTTGATATTCAAGTGATACTAGCCATGGAGAAAAGCAGACCTCTGTGACAGGCAGGTGTCCTCTCCTCCAAATGCAGGACATCACACTGAGAAAGTAAAGCAAGGCCAGATCCCAGCGGGTTTTGTGCTGCAGGCTGGGGAGTTCCAGCTTTACTGTGTGAGGGCTGGGGATTTATAGTTCAGGCTTTTAGACTGGAAAGTAACGTGGTCAGAATTGCTTCCAACGCCATGGTGTAAGTAGGAACTGCCCCCTGAAGATTCATGTATGGAGGGCCTGAGCCCCAGGGCAGCAGTGTTCACAGGTGCGGCCTAGAGTGTTCACAGGGCAGCAGTGTTCACAGGTGCGGCCTAGAGTGTTCACAGGGCAGCAGTGTTCACAGGTGCGGCCTAGAGTGTTCACAGGGCAGCAGTGTTCACAGGTGCGGCCTAGAGTGTTCACAGGGCAGCAGTGTTCACAGGTGCGGCCTAGCAAGGAGACTGCATCGTGATGGTGTCAGCCTCATCGAGAAGCGAACACTGGTAACCGCTGAGGAGCTCTTAGCCCAGCGGGCTGTTAGGAGGTGGGCCCGGACGGGGGTACCTTTGAAGGGCGTATCTTGCCCCTGCCGCCTTCTTCTCTGGCTCTTGCTTGGTCTTGCGCTCTCTGGATGCCGTGATGTGAGCTGCTCTCCACGCCACGTCCTTCCACCGTGATGCTTCTGTGTCAGGGTCAGCTGACCATGGACTGAAATGTCTGAAACTGTAAGCCAGAAGCAATCATTTCCCTTTCAAGTTTTTTCTCAGGTATATTTGGTCACAATGACAAAATCTGACTAATACTTATAGTGTTTCTATAAAGAAAAAGTATGATTGAGAATAGTTTCAAGGCAAAGAATTAGCTAAGGGCCTTTAGCAATGGTCCAGAAGACGAAGGATAGAATTAAGTGGCGGTGGCGGGGGTGGAGAGGAGGGAAAATCACGTGAGGAGGGAAACCTAAAAGGATTGTACGAGTATCGGCTATGAGAGATGAGGAAAAGGGAATACCAGAAAACACAGCTCTGCAAAGCAGCCTGCCCTGGAACGTGCTCCAACCCCATTAGGCGGGAAATCCTGGACAGGCCTTTTCCTGTATGTGTGGGAGCTCAGAGGCTGGGGCCCAGGTGCAGCTGGAGGGGGCTATTCTTCCACTGTGCCTCAAGCTGAGAAGGTGTGGAGAAAAAGAGTAGCTTATGGGATACAGTGGCCCTATGCTCAGGCTTAAATCTCCTGCCCCATTCTCCTCTGCGTGTGGGATGGAGATAAGGCGCAGGGGCACTTTTGAAGGCACTGGTGCTCAAACCAAAATCCAAGAAGTTCGGGACCACCTCGGTTCAACCAAGTTTGAACAATCCTACTTTCTGCACGCTCTTTGCACCGCTTGCCTTTGCTTACACTTGGAGTAAATCTTGAGCACGTTCTGCTTGATACTCACAGAGTACATACAGCATGTTCTCCCTGTGACAGGAAAACACACTCAGAGGCCACCTGAGCGGTTAGCGGCTCCCTGGAAGGCCTGTCCCCCTCTGCCGTTAGCAGCCGAGCTGGGTGGCTCTGAGGGTCGCTGCCAGCCGCTCTTGTGAGGACCACTGTGCAGGCAGTGAAGAATTTATAAATGGATGGATATGAGTACAGAGCAGAGCGGTTCCTGTAAAAGCTGTAGTGGAGTATCTGGAAATATCCAAAATGCCGCAAAAGTCCTGCTACTTTCTGAATTGTATATTGGCAAGAAAACCGTAAAAAAATGGAGAAAAACAATGGAGCACTCTGGAAGGGTGCTGCCCTCGGACGACTCCCTGTAAGCCTTAACGCCATGCTGGAGGGGAGGGTTCCTGGGTGTGGTTTGGGTCAGAAAGCCAAAGAGGAAGCACACGAGGCAGACCCAGGCCGGGCAGGAAGGCCTCGGCCCGCACCCACGCTCTGCGGCGGGAGGGACCTTTGCGTTGAATTTAAGTAAGATGGTTAATGAACATACATTTCTCCACCGCTTTATTTTCCATGATTGGGATAATTATTTCATGAGTGATCTCTCACCTTCCCCCTGATTAGAAGACAGACCCGAGGTCTCACTCCCTTGCCCTGATCGCAGCAGTCACCTCACCTGCCTGTCTTCCTCTGCCCTCGGCTCTGAACTGCCCTCCCCGCTTGCCTGCCCCTCCCCACCCCCTCAGCCCCTCCTCAGGCACAGGAGCTCCCCACCCTCTCAGCCCCTCAGGCACCGGAGCTAGCTGCCAGGGCCCGTCTGGACCTGCTCTCAAGCTCACACCACTCAGAGACGCTTCTCAGGGCACACATTAAAGAAGAAACTCAGTGTGAAAGCAGAGGTTTATTAGAATGATGAAAGAAACAACTTCAAGTGGCATCAAACGTGTAAATATCAAATATCCCAGAAAAACAACAGTTTTTTTTTTTTAGTAATTAAATGCACGATTTAACTCCACAAAACTATTTCCCCATTTTTTTCAACATATTCTTTATGATTTTCTGATATGATGCTTTTGAATTATCATTTTCTAGAGAAACATCCCAACACTCTGGGAGGCTGAGGTAGGAAGACCAAAAGTTTGAGCCCAGCCTTTGCAAGTTGGCAGCTTAGTGAGACCTTATCTCAAAATTCAAAACAGTAAAACGGACTGAGAGTATGTGCAGCTCAGTGTGAGAGCCCTGCGTTCAATCTCAGGTACCACCCCCCCACACACACACACACACACAAACCCAAAACTAATTTACTCTTTCCTTTGACATGGTTATCTTTATTTTTATTTCAGATAGTTCGTAGAAGTTTGTTTCAAATTTACATTTCTTTATGGGCAATGCCAAGTGCTATCAGAATTCTCAGTTTCTGCAAGTCTGTGTCAAGTTTCTTTTCTGTGAGAGCCACAGGATTTCACGGCACTTTGTTTCTTTTGCAGTAAGTAATTGTACAGACTAAAAAATTGATATCGCTCATTGACCAGTTTAGTTATTCTCTCATTGCCAAGACACAAGATCCTGCCCACTACCCTAAGGAGGAAAGGTTTATTTAGCTCATAGTTGTAGAGGTTTCAGCCTGTGGTCAGCTAGCTCCAAGGCAGGGCTACATGCAGAGGAGAAAGGGCTCATGACACGGCAGGCAGAAGCAGCAAGAGATCAAGGCGTATGAGAGACGTATACCCGCCAGGCCACGCCCAAGGAGCCCCTGCTTCCCAACAAGCTTCCCCTCCCAACATCACACCCAGCGGTGAAGCCATCAGTGGACTAATCTAGTACTGCGCACCCATGATCCGCTCACCTCCCGAAAGCCCCACCAGTGAACCCATGGGACCTTGGGGAGACAAGTAGATATACACCATCACATTCAGCAAAAGCGCAAAGTGCGATTTGGGTATGCCACTGCAAACAGAGACATGGGCATGAAATGAAGTAATTTGATTTCTCAATTCCATTGTCTTTTCACTGAACAATAAGTATTAGACTTCTTTGGACTTGAAACCAAAAAGCTTGCACTGGCTTTCAACATCTTTTGCAGAAATGCAAATAAAAATAACACTGAAATGCCGTCTTATTCTAGAAAGAATGACTATCATCAAGGACTCAAAAGCAATAAATGCTAATGAGGTTGTGAGGAAAAAGGAACCTTTACGTATTTATTACATATATATATATAATGTTAATGTATATATAGTTTAAACACGGTGAGACATTTATGGAAGTTATTTTTGTTTAAATGTGAGGTTATTT
>NW_004955429.1:22086351-22139584 GCF_000276665.1 Chinchilla lanigera
TTTTTTCTGGTACTGGGAATTGAACTCACGACCTTGCACTTGCCAGGCAGGCGCTGTGCTGCTGAGCTAAATCCCCAGCCACTATTTATTGTATTTATTGACCACTTGCACATCTTCTGAGAAATTCTAGATATTAATCTTCTGTCCAAAGAATAGCTGGCAATTCTCTTTTGTTAAGTTCTGTGACTTTAAGGAAGCAAAACCCCACAAAAGCTGTTTATGGGTACTATTCATTTCGATGGCCCATTCAGTAGATCTTTTATTTGGGAGTGGTCCAATTTTGTTTGAATTTTTCATGTAGTCTAGATATTAATCCTCTGTCCAAAGAGTAACTGGCAATTCTCTTCCCATTCTGTACGTTGTCTCTCTACTGCAATGGTTATTTCCTTGGCTGTGCATGAGCTTTTTTATTTGCTATAATCCCTTTTGTTGATTCTTGTGCAATTTGGGGTGTCTTCTACAATTGGGGTTCTGTTCAGAAACTCCTTACCTATGCCTATGTCATCATAAATTTTGCCTATTTTGTCTTCCAGCAGATTTAATGTTTCTGTTTTTATACCTAGCTCTTTGATCCATTTTGATTTGATTTTAGTACAGGGTGAGAAATATGGATCTAGTTCATTCTTCTTTACAGTAGGTAATCAGTTTTCCCAGCACCATTTGTTAAATCAAAGATGCTACTTTTTCTCCAACATATGTTTTTGGCATCTTTGTAAAAAATAAGCTGATCAGAGGTGTTTGGCACCATTTTCGCATCTTCAACTCTACTCCACTGGCTGACACCTCTATCATTGTGCCAGTATCCTGCTGGATTTTTATTACTCTAGCTTTGTAGTCAATTTGAAACACAAGTTCTTGCTTTGTTCTTCTTGCTTATGAATGGTTTGACTCTTCTGGGGCTCCTATGGTTGTACCTCTAGGATTTTTTTTTTAGTTCTGTAAAGAATGCTGTTGGTATTTTGATTGCAATTGTGTTAAATCTATATATAATTTTTTGTAATATGGCCCTTTTGGCAATATTAGTTCTGCCTGTCCAGGAGCAGGGAATGTCTTTCCATTTTCTAATGTCCTCTGCAGTCTTTTTCCCTAGAGTATGATACTTTTCATTATGGAGATCTTTTGCTTCCTTGTTTAGGTTAATTCCTAAGTATTTAATTTTTTTGAAGCTTTGGGAATGGAACAAATTCCTAGACACATAAGAATTACTCAAACTGAACCAGGAAAATATAAAAATGTTGAATAGATCGATCATAGATAATAAAATTGAGGCAACAGTGAAAACCTTACAAACTAAGAAACACCTAGGACCTAGTGGATTCACCGCAGAATTTTACCAGAACTTCAAGGAAGGTCTAACATCAATGTGCTTCAATCATTTCCATGACCTTAAAGAGAATGAGTGCTGCTAAATTCATTCCTAGAAGCTAGAATTTCCCTGATACCAAAACCAGAAAGTGTCGCAACAAAAAGAGACAACTACAGGATGACATCTTCGAGGTACTGCGAACAAAGTGCAACATGTCATCAAAAAGATCACTCATCATGACAATGTAGGCTTCATCCCAGGGAGGCAGGGATGGTTCAACACATGCAAATCAATAAATGTAATACACCACAAAAATAGAAGAATAAAAATCATCTTAAAAGTCACAATCATCTCAATCAATACAGAAAAACTCTGACAAAATACAACATCCAGCCAGGATTAAAAGACCCTGAAGAAAACAGGTAACCCTAACCTTAACCCTAACCTTACCTGAAAATGACAAAAGCCTCTTGTGACCCATCGACTGCCAACATCATATTAAATGGAGAAAAGCCAAAAGCTTTCCCTCTAAAATCAAGAACAAGAAAAAGATGTCCTGTATCACCACTCCTGTTGAATATAGTTCTCAGAGCATTAGCCAGAGCAATCAAGAGAAAGAAAAAAGGCATATATGGGAAAGGAACAAGTTAAATTACCATTATTTGCAGATGACACAATCCTCTACATAGAAGACCAAACAAACAAACAAAAAATCCACCAAAAGACTCCTAGAATTAATAAGGAAATGCAGCAATGTACCAGGATACAAAACCTACACACAAAAATAAATAGCATTACTGTACACCATCAATGAACTACCAAGTAAGAAATCTGCAATGACTTTTCTTGGTGAGAATAAAGAGCTACTTTTTATTACTCCTGTATTCCATCTGGAATCTCATCATTAGAAATGTATATTTTCCCATTGTTCTAAGCTGTATTTTTAAAATTTTAAGTGACATATAAAAACATAAAATTGCATATTTTAATGGTTTGCCATACGATGTTTTAATGCATGTATACCTTGTGTAATGTTTAAATGAAGTTACATATATCTGCTAATTCATTTATCATTGCCTTACAGTAAAATAACCCAAAATTCCTTCTTCTGGACTTTTCAGATGTACAGTACATTATCTTTATCTATCTGAACTGTACTTTTATGCCAGCCTGGAATAAAGAACAACTAGTTTTCTACTACTGTGTGTCCTTTGGGAGTTGAGGTGGGTACTAGAGACTGAACTGAGAGCCTCATACGTGTTAGGCAAGTGCTACATCCCTCAGCCACACCTCTCCGCTGCACTTTTTACTTTTGAGGTAGAGTCTCACTAAATAGTCCAGGCTGGCTTCAAACTTGCAATCCTACTTCAGCCTCCCTAGTAGCTGGAATTACGAGTATGTGCCACCACACCCAGCTGTGTGCCCAATTTTATTCTTAAGAAATTAATTAATGGGCTAATTACTTATAAGTCTAGTCTCTTTATCCAAAACATTTTCTACTCTTTACATTGTGCTCTTAAATATATACTGTTAGAAACTATATGTAAGAAAGATAACAAAATTTAAACTTTCAAAATCTGTTACGTGTGTTTTGGGTGTGCAGGTGTGTGTGTGCAGGTATGCACTTGTGTTGGGTATTTTTGTTGTTCATTTCATTTTTATTTTTTTAACTTGAACTTCTCTACAACACATACAGACAGTAGTTGGGTGCTGCAAAGAGCAGAGTGGGTAAGTTCACCAGATTATATCCACGTGAGGGAATCAGTCCAACAGTGAAAGACTGCCTGACGGATCCCGCAGGCATCAGGCTGAGAAAAAGGATCTGCAGATGAGAGGGTGTAAGCAGTATCACTGCATCAGTAGGGCCTTCTAGAAGAGGAAAAAGTTAATCTGTCATGGAAAACATCAGAATAGGGAGGCTTCTGGGACTGGAGCCGGGACAGGAGCTGACTGGGAAGGGACTGTCTTGGAGTGAGGATAAGTTTCTTGGTGTTGCCCTGGGTTTAGGTTACCAGCTGCTATACACTTCCAGACTCCACCAACATACACGGAAAATGTGTGCATTTCGTCACATGTAAATTTTACAGCAGAAGAAAATAATTCACCAACAAATACTGAACTCCCACTCATCAGACACATGCTGAAGTATTCGGGGGACTGTAATTTACTTCAAAATGCATTATTAAAAATTGACAGAAAGATATTAGGCAGGGAGATGGCTAGGTGGGTAGACAGGTCATAAAGCAACTTAGTAAAATGCTAATTCTAGAATGTGGGAAGTAGATGTCCATTACAAGATTCTTCCCACTCCGCTGAGTGCTTGAGCATTTCATAAGAAAACACTGTGGAGAGGGCCACGTTCACTGCTTGGCAAAAGGGGAAGAGCAAAGGCAGTCTGGTAGTTTTTTTCAGAAACTCTGGTGGGGAGCGGGAGAAGGGAGGACACAGGGATGGGTCCTGTGCTGCTTATGGATCCTGCTGTGATGCCCAAGGGTAGTTCTATGTCGAAGACGGGAAACAAAGGACCATTCCCTGCTCCAGCTTTGGAGGCAAGAGGGGAAATAAGTATACAAAAAATGAACAAATAAAGACAACAAAGCAAATAAAAATGTACCCCACAGACTGCCCAAGAACAGCACATGCTATCAGTGTGGACAGGCAGCGTTAGGGAAACAGCCCCGAGCCAGGGCTACGGGCCGATCTCTCTAGGAACTAGAACTTCATTACCTTGTTCTCAGCATTTCTCAGAAAGGATCCCAGATTTGGGACTTTGACTGTTTGAATATTATTTCTTTCTTCTCATCTCTAAGGAAAAAGATAGAGAAAGAAAGAAACAAAGGAAGGAAGGAAGGAAGGAAGGAAGGAAGGAAGGAAGGAAGGAAGGAAGGAGGAAGGAAGGAAGGAGGTACAGTTTTCCGTGCTGCAGACTTTGGTCTGTAGTGAAGGTGTCAGGCTCGCTGGTATTTGGACCCTGTCACCTACTGTCACCTCCCTTCCTCTCTTACCCACTCCAGGTACTTTCTCCCACTTCCTTTTTACCCTGCTTCCATGCCTCAGGGTCACCTTTTGTCTTTCTTACTTGCTTTTTAAAGGGACCACTAGTACAAGATGGCGCTCCTAGGAAGTACCCTCTTTCTCCTCCCCTCTCCTCCTGTCCGGGCTCACCTGTGCTCAGAGAAGGACCATCGTGTCTCCTGATGGAGGAGAAGTGGTCTCTCCCTCCCCCAGTAGTCACTGTCCCTCCTACCAAGGATAGCGACCCTTCTGGTCCTGGTGCTGTGTGAGGGGCCACGGGAAGGAAAGCGGAGGCTGGGGACAGCCCTGAGCCCAGCTCCAGCCCTCCAAGACAAAAGAAAGAGTCCTGGTCCCTGTGTGGTGTCCTAGCGGGGAATGAGGTCAGACACAGACAAGAGACCAGCTGCCATACCTTGTAAACTGGTTTCCTTCCTCTCCAAGCCTTCTTCAAGCCCTGAGGCCACAGCTTCTAAGACAGGGTCAGGGTCAAGCTAGTTTGTAATTTGGGGAGTCTCCTCTTTCTAATATCCCATCTCAAGATTTGGAAAAGTTCAATTGCGCAGTACACAGTGAAAAGAGCAGGGAATTCAGAGTCAGGGAACTTTGAGTTGCAGTGCCCATGGTGTTTTCTGTCTGATGCAAAGACCTGGGTGGAGAGGTGTGTCTCTGGGAAGGCGATAATGTGCAAGTCACGCCTGGCAGGCTAATTATGAGGGCCAAGAGGACCCTTCTGGAGAGCTCCTGGCAACGGTGATGCTCGGTCTGTTTGGGGTTTGCAGAGGAGATGATGGCACAGAGGGGAATAGTAAGGCACTTCCCAGTGCAAAAATAGATCTCCCTGGAGGAAAATGCTACTCGGTTTTACCAGTCCCTCAGCTGAGGGTGACTTCTTTGACTGGTGCCTTCTTCCTCCCAACAGACTGAGAGTAGAGGCAAGGAGGGAAATGAGTGCCTTAGTCTGCGTTGTTGTTCTAGCAAAACACCTGTGTCTGGGCAATTAATAAAGAACTGAGGTTTATTGACTTACAGTTCTGGACGCCGGGAAGTCCCAGAGCACAGTGCCTGCATCTGTTGGTGTTTGCTGAAGGCTTCATGCAGGATCGCAGCATGGTAGAGGGAGGGCTCACGTGGTGAGATAACGGATGTGCTCACTCAGGTCTCTCTCCTCTTCTAAAGCCACAAATGCCATGGAGGCCCCTTCCTCACGACTTCACCCAAGCCTTTACCTCCAAATACCTAACACAAGAATTTCAGGGTTAAGTTTCCAGCACATAAACTTTGGGGGACACATTCAAACCATAGCAGGTTTGTATTCATTTTCCATTGCTAGGCAACAAACTACCACACACAGTGGCTCAAAACCACACACACTGCTTGTGTCAGTTTCTGTACCCAGGGCCTCCAGGCTAGAATCCAGGGGTTCACTGTGGCTGTGAACTCACCCAGGCCTTGAGGTCCTCTTCCACGCTCACTGGTGTCAGCAGAACTTAGTTCTTTGCAGAGTGGGGCCCAGTCAGGGGCTAGGGATATAGCTCAGTGGTGTAAGCAACTGCCTGGCAAGTGCGAGGTTGTGAGTGTGATCCTTGGTACCGCAAAAAAAAAAAAAAAAAAAAAAGAGTTGGGCAGTCTCCACGTTCTCGCTGGCTGTCAGCAGAAGTCACTGTCAACCTCGGGAGTCCACATGTGCATCCTAGTCGTGCGGTTCCCATGCTTCACAGACGTTTGTTTCCCCAAATCCAACGGGAGGACGGCCTTTCTCCCTTCACCCTCCCTTCAGTCTGTTTGAAAGAGACATATGTGATGTAATAGACATATCCTGTCACTTTGCCATGTCATGTAACCTAAGCAAAGGAGTGGCCATCTCTTTTTGCAAGTGCCACCTACACTCAGGAGAGGGACTATTCAGGGCCTGTATGCCCTGGCTGGGATCATGGGCACCATTTTGGAAAGAATTCCATCTGCCACTGGTGGAAATAGGCACAGAGCATGGAGACTTCCAGAGACAAGGGAAAGGGGCTATGCTGCCCAAGGTTAGCATGAAGCCTTGATACCTCCTAGACTTTAGGAGGAAACGTTAGCGTAAAAGGACTTTGAATAAGAAAGTGGCAAAGGTGGAGTAAGCCCTGGAGCGGGTCCTTTCCTTGAGAATATGTTTCAGTCATTTTAGACAAGAGCATTCACTGGAGAGAGGTAGAGGGGTTGCTCTGGCTGATGTTTCTCTGGATAACGTGGGTCTATTTCTGAGACGTGTGGCAGGAAGGAGTCCAGAAATCATGCTGCTCAGCACGGAAGTATTTTCTTTGAGGATATTCTTAGAAAGAGTCTCACTGGGCTCCTCCAGGATTCTGTCCCACTAGTTACTGTCTCTCACCAGCAAGAGAGACCCCTGTGTCTTTCCTGGCCTCTTTTCATTAGCCTTGCTGCGAGCAAAACCATCCCCTGTGACCCGTCTGTGGGAACACAAAAAAGAAGCCAGACATAAATCTGCAAAAAATTAAATGATAGGGCCAAATGCAAAGAAGACAAGAGAAAAGATACCAGGGGTGCTGAGTGATTAATTGCCAGATGGTGAAGATAAAATTCTTCAAGGAATTCAGAAGAAGCAGGGATCACTTCCTGCTGGGCTGCTAAGAAGGTGGTTGATTTGATTAAAACATGTCAGCATGGGTCAAGTCCTAGTTTTCTTTTCCTTCCACCATTCTCCATTTCCCTCCATCTCGATCTTTTACATGTTTGGAAGTGAAGGTGTTTTCCAAACTTTCCTAAGAGAAGTTGCCAGTTGGGACTTAAATTGGCTTCCAAAGAACAACAAGAAGGCTCAGAGAAGTAACACATCACCAATTTTCTAGCTGGACATGGAGGCATATGGTGCCTGTCTGTCGTCCCAGCACTCTGGAGCCTGAGGTAAGAGGATCACAAATATGAGCCCAGCATGGGCACTTTAGCGACTTTGTGAAGACCTTGTCTCAAAAAGTAACAACTCTTAAAAATAAGAGTTCCTTTTTACGAGATGTGGTATTTTAGGTATGACAAGAGATACAGAAAGCCACGGTTTGGTGTCTTCTCCCTTTCATAATGATTTCTGTGCCAACAGAATCAAAATGTTTAATCACTCCATTTAATGCTAGTTGATCATGAGTCAGCGGTACCACATCTGTCTCACCCTCAGGACACTTGAGAAGTCATTCAGAAGTATTTATTGAGCCCCTTCTGAGAAAAAGGCAAACCCTGAATTTGTCTTCCTAGAACTTACAATTGACTGGAAGACAGACGAGTAACAGGTAATTATAATATAGGATTCTTACCCTATCTATTGGTGTACAAAACCATTCTAAAACTCACTGGCTCAAAATGCAGTAATTCTTATTTCTAACAGTTCTGTGGTGGATGGGGCCCATCTAGGGAGCTCTTGTTCTTTGCTGCATTAAGTTGGAGCTTGGCAGGAAGGTCCAACCTGGCCTCTCATGCCCAAGGGCTTCCTGTCACATAGTAGTCAAGCCAGCAGTCAAGTATTCATCACAGTCTCAAGTAGGTTCTTCAGCATGCCGTGGCCAGTTTTGGTTAAACTGATGAGTTTGATCTAAGTCTAGTTCCATACTTGGGTGATAATATTTGGCTCAAACCCACCTCCATATGTAGCTAACTGAAAGCTAATTTAGTATACCAACAAACTACAAGCTATCTTAAGAGTATACTCTTCTAACAGAAAGCTGAGTTTTAATCTTCAGCCAAGCTTCAGCCAGTCACAGGCTGCTAAGTGATAGACCATGTCTACATAGGCAAATGGTGACCACAGGCAATCAGGTTGCTTCTTACTGCACAGGTGTAAGGCAGGTTATTTTTTAAGTCCTTGGTTATCGATATTTTTCTTACTTAAATAAACTTTGTTAAATAAATAAAATAAAGAAATAAACTTATCTCAGATTTTCTTAAGAGAAGTATCCCCAGTATGCTTGTATCACTCTTACCTTCCAATGGCCAAAGCAAGTCACAGGAACAAACCCATGGTCCCTGTGGGAGAGGACAACACAAGGTCATGGAAACCAGGTGTGGTTAATTTGGGGGTCACCGAGGTGATAATTATCCCACGCAGGTGATAAATGCTAGGAGAGCTGTGTTAACAGAGCACAGGGGCGTAGCTCCTGGACCACAGGTCAAGATCAAGGGTGACCTGCTGGGAGAGCAGACAGTAAGTCTCAGAGGGGAAAGCTAGGCTGGGTTGTCAGACACATCCGTACTTTCAGCCCATAGAGTACTCCACAGCTTATTTCTTGGCATATACTGAGAACATTTGTATTAAGTATTCTTTCTTTTTTTATTTTAAAGAGTAAAAGAAGGATAACATAATAATAGGGGAGGCTTACCAAATTACAGACAAAATGGTAGGGAATTATTGTATTAAGTATTCTATCTGGTCAAGGGGATATTTTGTGAGTTCGCAAGAATTAATCAGCCGTTAGAAGACAGTGCCATTAGCACACACTACCGCAGGGCTGGCAGAGTACATAGCCGTCACTGCAGTTCCCTTTGCTTCTGCCCAGAAATGTTGACTCTGAGCCCCTTTTTTCAACAAGCAGCAAAGGAGGTCACAAAAAGGAAGAACTGGGGAGAGGGAGTGACTGACTACAAAAAAGAAAGCTCTTCTCTTATGTTTATTATTAAGCTTTAATTCTTATAAGATGATTTCCTAGGGCTGGGGATTTAGCTCAGCAGCAAAGCACCTGCCTGGCAAGTGCAAGGTCGTGAGTTCGGTTCCTGGTACCGGAGGAAAAAAAAAAAAAAAAAAAAAGATGATTTCCTGATTTCTCAACTGATTTTTCTTGGGACTCTAAAAGCGCATAGATTTCCTAAGGGTGGCTGAGAAATACCTCTTCCATGAGGAAGCCCCACTGCTGCTGCAGAAACAAATAGAGCAAAGGACAGACACCGTCAAAATGAGACAAAAGCGGTAAAAGGCACCAAATAAGGAAGGGCCACAGGAGGCAGTTTTAGTGAGCCCTTCGTCCTAAGGGAAATGTGAAGTGCTGAAGTCTGTGAAGGACAGAAGGGAATGATCAGAACTGTGCTTTCGAAAGGCTCCCGAGGCTGAGGTGTGCCTGGTTTGGAGGCAGAGGCTGTGGCGCGACCCAGAAGATAATGGTGGTCTGAACGTGGGTAAGGCCGTGTTGATGGGGAGAAGTGGACAGGTTTGAAGAATACTGAGGAGGAGCAAGTGACAAGTCTTCGTGGTGGTTTGGCTGTAGGTCACAGGTTTGCACAATGTTTTGCAATTAGACTTTGGTGTCATGTCTGATGAGCTAGTCAGGGAGACACTCCAACTCCTGACTGCGTAGAGGGCAAAGATAAGCAGAGTTTCTTTCTGTAGTCACTCACTCCCTCTCCTCAGTTCCTCCCTTTTGTGATCTCCTTTCATCCTTCCCTCCTTTAATAGCGTCTGACTTAACTGGATTTTTTTAAGCTAAAAGTGTATTTAAAATTACGATTGCCTGCCATAGTACATAAGAATCTTCCAAGGATGGCTCTGTCCTCATCATGCCTATTTTAGGTTCAAATAGTCCCTTATCGCATTCTTCTGCATGCCAAGCCAAGCCAAATTCCAGAGTGGAGCGCTACAATGAAAACAGTGGTAAAAGAGATGCTTCTTCACGGCTACTGTACATTACATGGTCACCTCCAGTCTTCAGGTAAAGCATGCCCACTGCAAATGGGCTGATTAGAGAAAGGCACCAACTCTGCTGGCCCCTGCAGCCCAGGCCAGGGTCGGGAGCCTGGAGACCAGACCTGGGGTGAGCTTTTAAGTCCCTCTCATCTCCTAGACTTTATGCAGTGTACAAACCATGCAACTGCAAGCCACTGCATTACCTTTGCAGGTAATGGATGGGTAGCAGTGCCGGGAGGCCTCTTTGCTTGTTCTGCTTCTCTCATTGACTCAGCGGTGAGTGCAAATCACTCAGAATTTGAGAGCTGGAAGATACTAGAGAGAACGTTGAGTTCGAGGCACCCCCCCCACACACACACTGATGCCCAGGGTGTAGATGGTATGTTCTGGACACAGAGCCAACTAGTTAGGGGCAGAACTAGAACCTAAGTCATCTGGATTCTAGGTGACTATTCCTCCTTCTAATGCCTTTACTTTCTTGTCTAAGAAATAGAGAAACTAATATTTGGTTTTCCCCCAATTCTGAGTATGTTCTATATTTGATCTGTGTTTTAAAAAGTTATTTTATGCAAGATTTTATTCTCCTATTCTAAACTTTGCAATTATAATGCATTGGGAAATGAACAGTTTTAAAATTATATTCTTTATAAGCTTTTTACTCAAGGTAAGGTCCAGAAATATGAGTTATTCACATGAACAATACTAGGCTGGTTGATAACACACTAGTTGTATGCTACTATTCATGATCCTAGAGAAACAAGTCAAGTTTTTATTCAAACTTGGAGACGAACTTTGCTAATCAGGCATCAGAACCTAGATGGGCCTAGCAGGGGTTGTGAAGAAGAGGGCCTCTCAAACCTGGGTACAGCTTCTAGGGGGCAACAGAGAAACATGTGTCAAGATCCCAGTATCCTTTTTTGCAGGGGCTTGTCTTTTAAGACAAGGTCTTGCTATGCAGTTCAGGCTGGCCTCGAGCTCACTTTGTAGCCCAGGCTGGTCTCAAACTTGCAACAATCCCCCTGCCTCAGCCTCCTGAGTGCTGGGATTACAGGCATGTGCCACCACCCCTGGCCCCAACATCCTTAAGCCAAGCAGTTTTACTTTTGGGGATTTATCCGGCATGTTCACATTCTCTTTCATTACTCATCAAACCATTCAACAGTAGCCAAGGCTGGAAACCTCCCCATTCTTCATCAGCAAAGAAATGACTGAATAAATCAAGGTCCACTTACATGGTGGAATGCTCCACTCATTTTAGAAGTAAATGAAACACAATACTGAATGTGCTCTAAGATATATTAAATCAGAAAAGCAAAATGGAAAGGAGGCTCATAATAAGCTACATTTTGTGGAGAAAAGGGGGAAATAAAATATATTTGTATAAATCCTGGTACATACATAGAAAGTTGAGAAAAAAAACCATAAGAAATTGGTAGTGATTCCTTGTATTAGTGTGGCATTTGGGCTGGAGGCGGGCACGCAGAGGTAGGAGTAAAGGGACAGTTTGCACTATGTAGTATATGTGTGTATGTATCCATCCATGTGTGAATGTGTTTTGAATTCTATGAATATGTTAGCCTCAAAACACAAATCTGAAAAACAGTTCTCTTCTTTAGAAACGTGGTTTAGTTTCTGTGGCTTACACCCGAGAGCGCTCACTGGTTTGATGGCACGCGCTCTGTGCTGAAGACCGCGGAGGGCAGGGCACGGGACATTCCTGGTCCCTCCCTCTGCAGGAGATCGTTCTCCACTGGCGTCTCATATCTCTGTACCTCTTGCCAGAAGAGGGGCTATCTTTTCAAGAGAATATTTATACAGAAAATAGCTTAGAAAATAAAGATGGTATCTTCCTCCAGAGGAAAGAGGAGACTTGTTTACTGCCCGGGATAATGGGGATGTCTCCCTCTAAGGCCAAGGCTCATTTGGTTTGCTTGGATTCTACTATAAAAGATTGAGTTCTTTTAGCAAAATGTTCCTCAACTACAATACCACCCCACTATGATAGCAGGGATGTGGCATGATCGAGCATCTCTGTTGTCCTTGGGGGACTTGCAGGGCAAGGGGCCAGTGATGCAGAAGCATGAAGCTCAAGCTGCTTTCCGTGTTGTGAGTAATGAAATCTCTTTGTCTCTGACCCAGGAGTCTTGCGTCTTCTGTCAGCTTCGTTAGGCTGCAACAGGTCAGCTTGTAGCTTCAAAGTAGGATGGAATCTCAGCTCCTTCGTAATTCTAAAACTGCAGGAAATTTCATGCTAATGGGGGAAGAAAAAAGCCACCAAAACAAAATAATTGTGTATGTCAAGGTTGCTGGAGAGGAGCATGTTAAGGGCTAAAACAGAGGGTGTGAGAAATGCAGGGCACGAAGACGTGATGATGAAGGAAGACTTCCCAGACAAGGAGCCATTTGAACAATCTACAAGAGCAGGCAGGCAGAACCACCCCTGCGAAGACTGAGGCCCAAGGGCTCCAGGCAGAGAAAATAACACATGCATGCTGGGGAGTGTGTGGACAGACAAAAGGCCACTGTGGCTCCAGAGCAACAAAGGACAGAGCGCCATGCCTGAGATGAGGGAGAGACGGGTGCCACAAGAAGGTACCCAAATTCTGGTGCACTGTGGAAGGGCATTTGGTACATTCCCAAGGCTTTCAAGCAACTGAGTGAATGGACCTCCTAAGGAGGCCACTGCCTGTGCGGCGCTCAGGGTGACACGGGAGAGGAGCAGGGACAAGGGCCAAAGAAACCTCTGGGACAGAATGCAAAGAACACATGTTGACTTGGGAACGGTAAATACCAATGCCCAAGATCAGGCCATCAGAGAGGATAACAGACACTGATGATACGCCGGCAGTGCTGCAGTTTTTGGAACCAAGCCTGACTGTTTAGAAGTTCAGGCTTGTAGGAATGTATGTGCAGATAGAGTTTATGAAACTGATATGTCTCCTGTGACCTATTTCACTGATGTCTTTGTCCTCGTTGATTTTATATTGGCAGTGCTTGGGAACACTCTCCTCTGACCGCCTGCCTGTTCTGTGTCAACTGACCATGACCCATAAAGAAAAACTTGAGTCTGGAAGTTGCTATTTGAAGGGATTTACAAAATGAAGAAATCTTCCTATTTTGTCTGTGTTAATGGTAGCATTCTTAGGGTGAAAATGTGTGTGTGTTAGTTAGGTTAAAACTAGTTATGAATGTTAAGTCCAAAACACGAGTCATGTGAGTTGTTAGGGCCCCGGGCTTCACAATCCCCTCAGGGCTGGTTGAACAGGGCTCCGTGGTCTCCAGCAAGGGAGGAGAGGGCTGCAAGAGGCACCCTGGTTTAAGTCTCATCTCAGAAATGGCACACATCACTTCCTCTCCCTGCCCATCAATGAAAATTAGGCATGCAAATTCAGCCTAACAGCTAGAGCAGCAGAAAGTACGTGGAATTCGGGTGGGCAGCTCTGGCATAGCATATTTTCAAGTTGCATAGGAACCAAAAAGTGGAAGTGGTTACATGAAATTTACTAAATACCTTCGCAGGGGCAAGTACTTCCAAAGCTCTGTAGGTCAGGTGTCACAACAGGCTTGGCCAGGTACTCTGCTCAGGGTTTCACAAAGCTGAAAGCAAAGTGCAAGCAGGCTGGGCTCTTGTTTGGGGGTTCTGAGGAAGGACGTGCTTGTGAACCCAGTCGGGGTGTTGGTAGACTCCAGTGTCTTGCAGCTGTGGGACTGAGGTCCTCGTTCCCTTGCTGGCTGCAGGCCAGGGATCTCTCTCAGCATCTAGAAGCTGCTCTCTGCTCCTGGAGCACAGCCCCTTCATCTCCAAAGGCACCACAGCACACAGTCCTCCCCGTGCTTCTATACTCTATGACTTCTCCTTATGATACCAGCCAGTGCAATTGTGTTTCTCTAGAGTGACAGAGAAGGCATTAGATTATTAGACCCTGGCAGGTGTCAGCTGGGCAGGATGCTGCCTGCTGCTTCCCTGGCAGACCCCTTACCTGTGTGGTAGGTCCAGTGCTGAGGGTTGTGACATCCTCTTAGAGATACATAGCATCACACATCCGTGTCCCGAGTGCTGCGGAAATAACAGGGCCACCAGGGCTCAGCGGGATGTGTAGAAGGCAACAGGGAGGGAGACGGGGGTAGAGAAATGGACACAGAAATCTTAGACTGCTGGCTGGAGGCCCACTGAGATGGACACACTCGAACAGGCCCAGAGCAGATGCTCTGTGAGAACGGTTGCCCACAAGAGGGAACAGTGGGGGCAAGGCTGCAGGATGGGTGAGGAGCTCACATCTGAGGACAGCGAGAAGATGAGGTCTAGAACGTGGTGACGACCGAGACAATCACATTTGCTCTGAGTGACACAGAGATCTCTGTTCAAATTTGATCTTTGGAAATTAAAGAGGGAGGAACTGAGACGGAAGGATGGAAAGGTTAAGGAACAGAACCGCGAGAATTCTAAGAGGTATTTCACTACTTCTCCCTTCTGGAGATCGTGTGATAACCAGAAAAGTCCTGCATAAACCCAAAGCTCTCTGCTGACCTTCAACAGCCATAGCAGGCCAGGTATTTTTCTCAAAACCAATCGCAGCTTTATGGGCCACTTCCCTCAGAGCAGGGTGGGAGGCAGGTCCGAGGTGGTCAGAGAATCAGAACCAATACACGTATGCACATTTCCTTGGTCTCCAGCCTACTGATGCTAGATCATGGGACTGCTCAGCCTTCGTACTCCAAATCTCTAAAAAGACACATACTATACAATTCTATGTGGATTAGGAAACCCATGATCTACTGTCTGCAAGCTGGAAAACCAGGAAAACCAAAAGTTATTTGAAGGCCTGACAGCCAGAGAACTAAAAGTGTAGGTTCCTATCCAAGTTGGAAAATCCAGACACAGGAGCCAAGGGCAGGACGAGGTCAGTGTGCCAGCTCAGCAGTGAGGAAGAGAGAAAATTCAGCCTTCCTCTGCCCTGTCTGTTCTACTCAGGCCCTCAGAGGGTTGGTGCCTACCCATACTGGGAGACTATCTGCTTTATTCAGTGCACCAGTGCAACTTACCTCTTGCAGAAACATTCACAGACCCTCACTGGCTATCTGGGTGGGATTTAACCAGCTGTCTTTGATCCCACGACCCAGTCATTCTCATTCTAAAATTACTCCTCACAGTAGGGCTCTATTACTTTTCATTTGATTTCTTCCCGAAGATCAGCAATCCTGTAGAGTGAGTGCCTTTGAGACACTAATACCTTAGAGAGCTGGCTTCTCCTTAGATTTCCCACAAGGGGCTGTGATATCCATTCAAGCCTACTGCTGGGGAGGGAGCCAAGAGAGCCCAGGGCCGTCCCCTCAAGGGTCCCCCTCACGGACTCTTTTCCTCCCGTCCTACTGTCATTCAGTGTTCGGGAGAAGAGGGCCCGGTGGAACTGCTGGACCTCCCACCATGTGTCCCCGCCTCTCATCATCTTGATGTGTGGTGAGGGGGCCCCGACCCCAGCTCTGAGTAGCTGTCTTGGTGTGCTGTGTGTGAGCCCACCTACCGAGGTGTCTATTGTGCTGAGTCAGTGCATGAGTTCGGGAGTCCCACGCACACATGCAAGACCATCTTCTAGGGACTGCTGCAGTGTATGATGGGGCACTGACAAGTGGCAGGAGGTACAGGAGGAAATTCTCTTCTAAGACACCTTTTATTATGGCAGAATCTGCTGTGGGGTAGAATTGGTATTAGAAACAAGAAAGGAGAAAGGGGTAAATGCTGTTCAACTTTGTCACGGCCTCAAAGACTCTAACGTGTGACTTGCCAGACCTGTTCTGTGTCAGTTTTGCATTTTTCCCCATGACAGAAGGCCTGGGATATGCAACTTCAGGCAAATTTCGGCTCCTGGTGTCAGAGGTCTCAGTCCTTGGTTGGGCTGCGTTGGCTTAGAGCCTGTAGGACACAACAGCATGAAGTGTGTGATACAGCTCTGCTCTACATTTAAGGAGAGAGAGCGAGCAAGGGAGAGCAGTGTGGATGGCATTCCTGGTGTCCTCTTCAGGGGCACACAGCCAGGGGCCTCACTTCCTTCCATAAGACCTCACTCCTACAGGTCCCACCTTCTCTCAGTACTGCCAGGGCTACCAACAAGCCTTCAGCATGGGGCCTCTGGGGAACACTTAAGATTCAAACCATAACATGGTCCTTCTCCCTCATTATCATCAGGAGACTACAGCCGGCCAGATTTCCTCTCACGGCCGTGCGCACGTCAAGAGAAAGCATCTTCAGCTGCGGGCCCCCTGAGCTGCCCCCAGGCCTCAGGCAAGTGTTTATGGCTGAAGGCCTACTTTTCCTTTTCTTGGAGAAGGTGCCAGTGCTGGCATCTCAGGCAGGCAAGCAGGCGTGGGCGGGGACCACGCACACAGAGCTCTCTGCATTGTTGAACCCTAGCACAGCTCCATGATCATTTAAAAATAGTGGTGCTGTGTTTGAAACTTTAAAGAGAAGGCATTCGGGGCCTGTGTTCTCAGCCGCACCCTTGTTGATCTTCTGTATAAGAAGATACCAAATGAGAACATTTCAGAAGGAGCATCAGTCAGGCTTTGCTAGAGAAACATAGAAGATGTACAAATGTACAAGAAATTACAAGATTGGCTTATGCTGGTCAACCAGAGTTGGATGAGGAAGCGTGCAGAGAGTGTCTGCACGCAGGAGATTAAAGAGCCCGGTCCAAGGCCTGGAGCTCACGGCAGGGTCCGTGCAAGTCCGTATCAGGAGGCTGATGGGTCTGCCATGGGACACGGGAGAATCTATGACGAAGACTGAAGGGTCTACACCAGAAGGCTGAAGAGTCCCCAGCAGAAGCTGAACAGTCTGCACCAGAAGCCAGGAGGTGACCACGAAGCTGAAGGCAAAGACGAGCTCAACGGAAGAACCAGCAATCAGGCCTTCTGCGTTTCAGTCCTTCCTCATCTCAGACCTTCCTTGTTTCCCTTTTACTGTATGCAGCCTGCCCGCCAGGAGGGGTGGCGTGGGGGTGGTTCACACCCACTCCACCTCCCTGCGGTGCCCTCCTCTTGCACAGGCTAAGGGTTTCACAAACTGAGGACCCTGGCCCCTGCTGAGTCACTTAGTTAAACCCCTGAAGTTCTCAAGGTGACACAGTGAAGCAACCACTTCAGAAGGGAACGGGGAAGGAAACGTCACGGAAACCCACGCAGGCCTCGTTTCACAGAGAAGTTCTCTCCCAGGAGCTGGGGCTTTCTAAAGAGCTCGTCTTCTCCAAACCACGAGGACTGATCCATGTAGGAATTTACGTGAAAATAGATGGGCAGACCAGACTTGGGCTCACGAGATAAGTTGGAAAAAATCCCTGCACTGACTCAGTGAGAAGGAGCGTGGGGTGACTGTACGAATGGGCCAGACAAGCTTCTCGAAGACAAAAGCACACGTCGCCGCACTCCTTCCAAGCCCGCAGAGCCGCTTTTCTGGACAGCAGGAGGGCGATGTGGTCGTGGGGCCGGCACACGACTCTCCTGACCCCTTCTGCAAGCCTGACCGGCACAGGGCAGGGCTCGCTCACACCAGGGCGGAGTGTGCTCGGAGTGAATGGGGACCCTGGGCGATCTAACCCTTGGTAGTGAAAATAGCAGCTTGGCTGTGACAGCTGGGATAGCTGGAATCGCTAAGAGAAATTCCAAGGAGGCCAGGCGCTTCTAGGGGTCCCGTGAATTGAGATGGAAAAGAATGTTCCTTCCAGGGAAAGAAAAATGTTCGAAGAACTCTGTCAATGCCAACTGTCAATACCCAGTGACAAGCGGTGAAGTGCTCTTCGCCTTGGAAACACAAAACCGATGCGCACCGCCCGCACCCTGAATTTGTGGGATGCCCGGCACTGGCTCCAGAAGGGGCTCCGAACCTTTGCACAGGTTGACGCCTTTTATTCCTCCTGCACCCAGCGTCACCGCGGCTGCCCTGGAAGTGATTCTCCTTACACACTAGCTGCTCCAAAGGCAGCTGTCCTCTGTCCAGACCCTCCGTGCAAACAGACATGTGGCAGGGTCAGAGGGTCGATTCCTTCACTGTGGCTGATTTCGCCGGTTGTACTCCTCCTACCTGCTGCTATTCACGGCTTCCTGCTGCTTCCTCCTTTCAACTTTCTAAGGAAAGAGTCAGTTACTGAGCACTGACGGTAACTGCACCAGAGGTCCTGGGGAGGAGCTGTGCACACGTGCTATCATTTGCTCCTCAGGGATTGCCCCCAAGCAGGGACCGTGTTATCCTTGGGTACAAAGGAACAAATGCGGGCACAGAGAGAATGCGACCCTGACTGAGACTGCACAAGTCTGTGTCGGGGTCAGGACTGTGGCCCATGTCATCCAGCCTGGTGAGGCCTCATGCTTGTCAGAGCCCATACTTCCACCCGCTACCTCCCTCGGCCTGCCTCGAGTGTCAGGGCCGTGCAAGGACGGCTTTGGTGGTGTCCTGTAGGGGCCTCACGTGACCAGGTTGCCAGATTTCCGACAGTCACCTTCCAGATTTCCAAGCCAGCTCCTGCCGCTCCTCCACGGCTTGGGGGCCACATCACAGACAGAGCCTCGCTCTCCTGGGATACTTTGCAGGCTGCAAGGCCTCGGTTAGAGGAAAAGCTTAGCGGGCAATCCCAGTTGCAAAGGGCCTGGAGAGGTGGGGAGGAGAGAAGAGAAGGAAGCAGTGAAGGAAGAGAGAAGGTAAGGAGGGAAGAATGAAGGGCAGAAGAGAGAGAGGAAGGAGGAGAAGAGAGGGAGGGCAACGAGAAGGGAGGAGAGAGGAAGAAGGGGCAGGGCATGGGAGGCGAAGGTGGGCTTGGAGAGCGCAGGCTGCCAGATCCTAGTCAGAGGGGCTTAGCAGCCAGCAGGAGGCAGTCGGGGATTTACAAGGCTGGGCAGTGAGTCTGCAGAAGCGGCACCTGGAGGCTATTTGTTCAGGTGGCCTGCTGGCTCCTGGAGCCCCAGCCCAGGTCACTCGTGATTATCAGCTGGCAGAAATAGTCTTTCTGTGAAAAGCCGCAGCTGGCCCCGACTGGACGCTTGAGTTCCCCGTGCAGGGAAACGAGATGTCAAATGTAATGAGAGCCTGCCTCACCGGGCGCGACAGAAAATGTCATGCTTTTGCGCTGGGAACTGCCATGTGCTAGCGGGTGAGGAGAAGGCTGAGCACAGCAAACAAAGCCATTTCTTTAGCAAAAGCTGCCGTGGGTTTAATCCGCTGCCTGCAGGAAGCAGAGGCTGTGCGCTGAGCTCTCACATTGTTAATGCGTTTTAATTGTATATGTGTATGTTTCCCTGCAAGCATGTAGCATGCGTGGATCACATCCAGCCGCCGTCCCCACTCCCGCCTGCCCCACATCCTTCCCAGTCCCCAGCAATCGCTGTTCCACTTGCCGGCTGCTTTGATCACATACGAGATGTGATTTAAAAATACACTAGATGCTTGAATTTGTAAAAGGTTATTACAGCAATGACACGCTGCCATTCATCGCCCTCGAGATATCCCCAGTCCCTTCCTGCACAGCCAGCCCGTCATTCTTGCCGCTTTCTGGACCATGTTCTGAACCAGGAGGCCTCTTTCCTGAGTGTCTCCAGGTGCACTGTGTCCCACACCCACTTAAAATGCCTTGATGTCCTGCATCGACTCAGAAGGTTGACCTTTCATGGTCACTTTGACTTTAGGAAAGAGCCAGAAGCCGCACGGTGCCAAACCCAGTGAATTAGGTGGATGAGGACACACCGTCGTGTCTTTATTGGGTAGAAATTGCCATAAACGGTAGATTAGTGAGGGGTGATCCAAACATATGGTGACTGTTTAAATAAAAAGCTTCACTTCAGGAAAAGACACATTGCCATTGTCCCCATCAAAAGACCCCTCACTTTGAACACACTCATCCCATCGTTCTTGACAACGCGTCTCTTACTATAGTCTTTATTTAAACATTCATCTATTATCCATCACCCCTAACATGAGAGAGCATGAGTTCAGGGAAGGTGCCTGGGGTCCCTCCCAAGGCCAGCTGGCTCAGACGCTCTGCAGCGGCGCTGTTTGGCTGACAAGCTGACGTGTGATGAAGTGGCTGAGCACTGAGGCTTGCCGCTCCGGGGCCCTGACAGTGCATTTCTGACATTTTACGTGCTGTACTGGACCATGTGCCTAAAACTTAAGATGTCTTGGGTAATAAAGAAAAGGTCTTGGTCAACAAACGTTACTGTGAAGCTGCGATGTAAAGCTTGATATCATAATAGTGTTAAGAAAAATAGGATCGCCTTATCTAAAACACCACTGCTTCCTTCCCAAGCCATTACTAATACCAGAAATGGAACATATTCCCATTGCTTTTGCTGTCACAAAGTGTGAACGTGGCCAGTCTGTCAAGTTTGTAACTCACAGTTACTTTGTGCCTTTGCCTGGGTGCGTTGGGCAAATACCACAGAACTACGACACTTGATCCCAGGAAATAGGACTTTCCTTGCTCAAACCAGGCAATCCTGGGTGAACAGGAGTGGTTGGCACCCCTAGGTTTGGCAGCAGCTGACCCAAGAAAGGCTTCCCTCTCCTCTGCACCTAGCTGATTCCTGTGGCTGTTGACTTCGGTTTTCCCTCCCAGGTCCTGGAGTTTCCCACCATGAGGAGCCCCAGAGAACCATGATCTACCTGACACCCTTCTGGCCAGCACTGAGGACATGTGCTTGTGTGCTTCGCCTTTCCACCTGTGTCCATGAGCCAGGTCAGCATCACCCAAAGCTTGTTAAAATGCAGAGTTCCAGCCCCAGCCTCAGCCCCAGCCCCGAATCTACAGTCTTAACAAGATCCGCAGGAGCTTGGTATCAAAGTTGGGCAAGCAGTCCTCCCATTTCTTCAGTTAGATAAGGAGTTAGACCTGTTTCTCTCAGCCAGGGCATAAATAGCCTCCCCAGATGATGGCTCATGTCCTGCTGTGCCAGGCGCATGGTGGACACTCAAATACCTCAGTGCTTGGAGGACATCAGGGGACCTGGCCATTTGTTGTTTAGAATCACATTGTGATCTCTTAGTCAACCAACTATTTTGCCAAAAGTGGGCGCAGTTCAGCAGGAGTCCAGGGACAAAGAAAGAGCAATGCCAGCTGGGTGGGCATAGCAAGATGTGGATTCCAGACCAGCAAAAGCGATGGTGGCTCCCTTCCTGAGCTAGTCCACGATGAGGTGCTTTTCAGCGGCAATGAAGTCTCCAAATCTGACTCTCAGATTTTCCAATCCTGTGAGCTACTCACTATATTTTCAGCAAATTCCATTTCTGCCTAGATGGCTTCTTTTAAAAAACTGAGTTAGAAAAAGGTATAAAGGCAAGGGCTTTCCTTTTCAAAGAGGGCTATGGGTATCAACGAAGCAAGAGAACTCCTGAGATTCAGGACAAGTAGTTAGTGCCTCAGAATCTAATCAAAGAGATGTTTTCTGATTTCCTATTGGATTTTCTAAGTGTGGGCCAATCTGTGATTTGATTACACTGGAAGATATTCAGGCAAGTTCTTGGGACTCATAGAATAATAAACATATTGTACATTTTAACACAGGAAAGGAGAGAGCCACAATTATTGCTATTTTTTTCCATTTTGGAAACTACTTGATCTGGCATAGTATGACCCACTTAGTCCATCATAAAATTATGCATTGAAGGAACACCTAGCACATGTAGACTTGGCTAAAAATTTGCCCAGTCTGCTTGGTGGAGAAAATCCAAGCCAGGTCCATACCATCCTACAACTGAAATCAGAGTAATTTGTAGCTTGCTTTAGACAATTTTGAAAACTAAATGTCTCAGAAAACCATCCATTCATCTTGCAATTCTTCCTCCTTCTTCATGGCTGTCTTAGTTACTTTTCTTACTGCTGAGACAAAATACTCCACACTCAAAGTTAAAGGAGCAAAGGTCTATTTCAGATCACGGTTTGTAGAGGTTTCAGTATGTAGCCTGCTGTCTCCAAGGCAGGGTGGCACGGCAGAGGGGTATCACAGAGGAGAAACAGTCTATGGCAGGCAGGCAGGCAGGAAACAGTGAAGCAGCCAGCAGCAGAAACAGAAACAGCAGCAAGCAGCCTGGCCTCTTTCTGTCCCTTTATATTCTATCCAGGCTACCTGCCTTTTGGGTGGTGCCATCCACACCCTAGGTGAGGCACACTTAATCCCAGCATCCACACCTTCTAGATCCGGCCACCTCCAAAAAGCCCCAGCTATGACCACATGCAGCTTTGGGAGGACTTCTAGACACAGCCGTAACAGTGAGTGCTGTGAAAAACAGAAGGGAGGAAGTAGTGTCCTCCCAAATGTTTATTCACTGTGAGCAAAGCATCCTTGTCAGAAACAAAACAAAAACCAGAGGGGGGGGATTATCCTCCTGTCTAAGAATTTGCTATAATTAGCTTTTCCAGTAGAAACCTGCAAGCATCATGTTTGTAAACCCCACTACAGGAGCAGTTCCCCAGGGGGCAGTGAAGTTGTTCCTGTGCTTGGCTGCTTTATCCTTGAGCCTATTTGGGAAATGTCATAGGGACAGAAACCACTAGTCCATGGAACAGATTTCTTCATGGAAACATAGAGGTCAGCCTCTCCTCCACAATGGGAACCAGAGGACTTCTGGAGCTCTGATAACAAAATGTGTAGGCTTTGTTTCTCTCAGGACACAGAAGTATCCGCTCATTTTAATAGTCAGTTTCTGAATCTGATCTTTACACCGAGTCAACCCACAGAAGTGGCTGATGGATTGGTCAGGTTTTTGTTGCTGGACCAAAATATCTGATATATGCAACTTAAAAGAGAAAGGGCTTATTTTGGCTCACAGTTTCAGAGGTATCAGTCCATAGTACATTGGCTCCAAAGCAGGAATGACACGGCTGAAGGGCAGCCAGGAGGCAGAGGATAAAAAGCCAGAGAGACAGGAGCCAAGGGCCACATACTGTCCCCATGACCTACCTGTATACACCCAAAAGTGTGCTTTATTCATCTCATTGGCATCTCCCAAGCCAGTCAAGTTTATCATTGTGTGATGTATTTTTTCACACTGGGGATCAGTTGTTCAAGAGTTTAAATCTTGATGATGCTGAAATATTACTTACTATTAGAATGATAAAACTTGGTCTATTGAGAGATTCTGCTTTTAAAACCTATGGTAAGATACAGGTAATAAGTAATAAAGTTTTGCTAATTTTTGGATTTAGTTATCGTTAAATAACAACTGAACTTTTTAAGCAACCAATCAATTTAGTGGTTCTTCTACTTCCTGTGTGGAAATAATGATTGGAGCTCTAGCATCTATCTTATAAGCTTATGGATGGAAGCCATGTGCTGAGGTTGGTGGACCAGAAAGCCAGAAGACTGTGTGCCTGATGTCTTCACACAGCTGCTCACATCTGGAGTTTCTTTACAGAACTAAAGCCTGTGTGACAAAGTCAGTGTAACAAGGTTATTTTCTGAGCGCAACTGCTAAGTGATAAATTGTTCATAACAACACAGTTTGAAGGAGAAGAAAGAAAACTACTTAAATGTCTAACAGTGAGGGATAGATTAAATTATAAGAATGCACAGTTGATGCCAGATGGCCTTTTATTCAACACTCCTTCATTATTAAGCTCCTGCTCTGCCAGGAACAGTGCTGGCCTTAGGGATACGGTGATAAACAAGCGGATATGGTCCCCACCCTCCAGGAGTTGTAGAAGAACACACGATGGCCCACCCGGTGCTCCTGCCCAGCCTGTGACCATGTTAGATCGTATTTCCAAGGGCTGTCCTTTGAAAAGGGCAACATAAGTGGCCATCTTGGGCCCCTCAGCTATGGAGATATTTTGTACCATCCCTTGTTCTTTTTTTCCAAATCTCATTAAAATTCAGTTTTGAAACTTGCCTCTCCTGATATCTCATAGCTCCTTGTGCAGGATGCTGCTATGATGAAGTCTCCTTCAGGCTCCATGCTCCAGGACTACACTGGGTGGGCTTCCTGGCCACTGTCCCCTTCCAGAAATAGCCCTGTTGCTTCTACTGGTGTTTAAAAATACAGAGAGAAGAAGCTAAAAGGAAATAAATAAAATATTAGTAGTGATTATGGATTGTAGAGTTCAGAGGATCTTTATTTTTTCCATTTATCTACATTTTCTAAAATTTTATAGAAATTCATTTCATTTTGAAGATTTTCACTGCTGCACAACATACAGAAATTTATCATAGACATTCAGAATAAGTTTTCACAAACTACCCTGTGGAACCAGTACCCACATCAAGAAACAACATTAATGACTTCCAGAGACTCACCCACTTCCTTCCAGTCACCACCCACCCCAAGCCGATACCTATCCTGACTTCTAACAAACATGTATGAATTTTTCTAATTTTTGTGCTTTGTACAAGTAGAACCATACTGTTTCATGTCTGGTCTCTTTCGTTCAACATTTGTTTGTGAGATTCCTCATGCTGTTGGCCACAGTTCCAGATGATTCATTTTCATCACTATGTGCTATTCCACTGGGTGATTAGGCTTCAGCTTATTTATCCATTCCATGCCTCGGGAGCATTTGGACCCCCCCCCACTAGCCTATTACAAAGAGGCTTGTTATGACATCCATGTCTTTTAGTCAACACAGTCCTGTATTCCTGTTGGGTGTGTGCCTAGGACTGAAATCACTAAGCCATGAGATAAACATGTTTAGCCTCAGGAGGACTAAAAATTTTCCAAAGCAGCTGTAAAAGCTATTACTTTTGTGATAAGAAAAAAATAATCAAATGGCTACATTTGATAAAGTCCACTCATGATAGAACTCTATGTACAAGTCTTTCTTCCCAATTGTTATATGCAAATCAATTTATTGGACACTATAGAGAGTAAAAATGGACTCCAAATAGAGTCACAGATTTCAGGGAGCTAATAATCCAGCAGGAAAAAGTGAGAATGCAAGTGGTGACTATGAAGTGCCCAGCTGACCCCATGGAGAGGCAGCACATTATGGCAGGAGCACGTGGAAGAGTACAATTGCTCCCCCTATGGCTGGAAAATGAAAGAAAGGAAAAGGATGGAGCTGGGACTTCTCTCCTCTTCAGGGGCACCCTCAGTGACCTACCCGCTTCCCAGTATCCCTCTTAGAGTGTTCCCAGCTCCCAGTAGTGCCAGATGGGAGACCAGGCCTCTAACACTTGGACTTTGGGTGACATATGAGACCCAAACTTTAGCAACAAGTGACTCACATGAGGAGTGAGTAGAGAGTGAGAAAGGGTTAATGCAGGGCTGGATAAAATCAAGAAAGTCTTCCTCCAAATGAAGGTGTTTGGGCTCAGTATTGGAGCATGGGTAATTTCTCACCTGAGATGCAGAGATTTGGGGAAAGTATTCGAAGGGGGCATTTTGGAGAGGAGGGTCTTGGGAAAATTTAGTGCAGGATTAGTTACATCCTGGCTAAGCAGGCAAGAAGGGCAGGTTAGAGTCAAAGTTGTTTTCATGTCGTGTTAAGTTTTTGAGACTCAGGACAGTAGGGCTTGTCTGAAGCTGCAGGTTAAGTGTATATCAGCCAGGATTGGCCAAGTCATGCTGCTATAATAAGCAGCTACAAAACCCCAAACCGCACAAGGCCTAGTCACATATTTCACACTTGCAGGTCAGCTGAGAGATGAGCACGGCAATGTCCTCACTCCAGGATTCAGTCAGATGGGGGCGCCATGAACAAGAACACACTGGTCACTGGCAAGAAAAGAAGGCACTCTGAAAGGTCCTGTCCCTCAAACTAAAGGCTCTCATTTAGAAGTGCCACTCCTGACACTTCAGCAAGCAGAAAGCACCCTTACCAAGCCACTGGAGGCCTGGGACAGCTTTGAGAACAGCACTCACAACTGCTGTAGACTGAGAAAGGGCCGCAGCTGGAGCCTAGGATGGTCACTGTAACACTGTATGCAGGATGGGATGATGGGAAATGGGAGCCCAGCTGCCATCTGGAGGGTCACTGAAGCCATCTAGGTGGAACAGACTTTCCTGCTACAACAGAAATGGGAATGAGGGGGTGAAGGGGAGGGACACAAGGTCACAGGAAAGAAATCAATGTCATATGTAGGTGGCCAGATCAGGGAGATTGGAATGCGGCTCCAGACCTCCAGCCTGAACACTCAGGGGACGGTTGGGGTTGGAACAGGAAATAAAAAGGGAGAAGCATTTCTGTGGGGTGACAATGAGCTATGGTAGAAAGAAGATAGAGGTCTACATATTCTACTGTACACAAGCGAAGCACAACATGGCCGATTCAGCTGGCAAGTGCCTTGGGGCACCTGTTCTGAGCTCAGTGTGACAGACTGCAAAATCATCATCAAACACTGCAGAGAGAGGAGCCTTCTACACTCCCTCTCCACAGCCATGGCTTTGCATTGCTTTCAGATTGAAACTGCTCATCTGAAGTATTTTGGATGGGAAATGTCCAAGCTGCATTACAGACTACCTAACATGGTACAGCTCTGTTTGAAACAAGTGTTTTATTCACCTGCCTCATCCCCACCTCTTCCATGTTGCTTTCAGTGCAGAAAGTGCTCAGGGTGAATGTCGGAATTCAGCCTTTGCACACCAACCCAGGGCCACTCTCGTGCACACCAGCTGAGCTCGTGCTTTAAAATGTAGCCACGTGTGCACAGTCTGTTTACACATGGACAGCTTCATCATCCCCATCACCTCTTTGTGGGTCTCTCCACAGTCATTACAATTCCCACAGACATCCTGTGATGATCCCGAAGTGTCTGCCTTATATGCCAAAAACCAAACATGGAAAGTGATTAAGAATCTCGTATCAATGAAGAGCCAGTAGACTTGGTGGGAAAATAAGTATCTGTCTTTTGAGAAAAAACCAGGAGTATTGAGCCAGGGAGCAGCACTGAGGTGTCTTCACTTCACCCAGAAAGACTGATCCTGGGCCCTGGCTAGACCTGCTGCTGTGCTCATTCCACAGGAGGAGATGGGGCTTAGTGGGGTCTCTAGGCTGACAGAATCAGAGATCACCCAGGCTGTGTCCTAAAACCTGGCTTTGTGACTGTCTCCAATCACACAGACACTTTGCTTTTCTTTCCCTCCCCTTTCCTTCTTCCCCCTGTCCCACTCCCTTTCCTTCTCATTTATTTTGATATCCAAGTTTTTACCCAGAAAAGAAGTTTACCAGAAGCTCAATCTTCAGATAAACTATTTTTGTATGTTTTTATATTTACCCACAAGGAGTTAAATATTTTTTCTTGGGGACATGGGGCAGGAAATTTAACATGTGAAGTGTAGAAGCCAATTTATAACTCAGTGATTGGTTGGACATAATAACATTCTTCTAGGCTCTTACTTCCCATATCAAACTGCTTTGGTCCCTGTTGCTCACCACTTTACCCCACCTCCCTTGGTTTCCAAGCCTCCACAGCTTCTCTCCTGGAGTTCCCTCCCTCACCTCCCTGTCAGTCCTAAATTATGTTTAGTCTTCCAGACATAATTTTGGTGGAAAACAGTATGGAGGGCCCTTAAAAAACTAAAAATAGGACTACTATATGATCCAGTAATCTGATTATTAGGTATATATCCAAAAGAAATTAAGTCAGTATCTCAAAGAGGTTCTTACAGTTTTATATACAATTGCCCAGATACAGAATCAACCTGAGTGTATTTTGAAGGTGTTTTGATTTGTGCCTAGATGTCCACCCAAAGCCTCATGCAGTCATAGGATGGGCTTCTAGAGTTTTTGATTGATTCATGGTCCAATGCTGGGGTTATGGGTGTGAGTGTTACACCCACCCCAGGATGGGTAGCCTGCATATAGTGTAAGGGAGGGAAAGAGGCTTCCACTGCACCTCCCTTTTTGCTCTTGTTGCTTTCGCTGTTTTCCACCACCATGAACTGTTGCCCTCTGCCATGTGCCATCCTGCCTTGGAGCCAGCCAAGTATGGACTGAAACCTCCACAAACAGTGAGCTAAATAAACCTTTCCTTCCCTAATTCTGGGATTCAGGTACTTTGTCTCAACAATGAGAGAAAAGTAACCAAGACAGAAGGTTAAATGGATAAAGAAAATGTGATGTATACAAGTGTACACACACACAGACACACAAACACACACACACACACACACACACACACACACACACACACACTGGAATGTTTTTTTAGCCAAGACTAAAACATTAGCAACAGCATGGATGAACCCTGAGGACACTAAGTGGCATAAGCCAGACAGAGATAGTACTGTAGGATCTCACTTTTGTGTGCATTTAAACAAATCAAAGTTATAAAAACAGAGTAGAATAAGGGCTAACAGGGAAGACAGGGAGATATTGGTCATAGGTACAAACTTTCAGTTACATGATGAATAAGTTCTGGAGACTTAATGTAGACCGTGGTGACTCTGGTTAATAATCCTGTACTGTACACTTGAAATTTACTGAAAGAGTGTTCTCACCAAAAGACAGAGAAAGACACTATATGAGCTAATGCATGTGCTGATGAACGTGATTGCCGTGAGCATCACACAAGGTGTATGCCCATCAAATCATCACGCAGTATGCCTCAAGAATACCCCTTTACCTCTCAATCATGCCTCAGGAAAGCTGGGACAAAAGACACAATTCTGGCCACATTTTCTCCCAGGTGTTCTCCAAGTCCAGCTATACCCTTTCCTTAGCTCTGTCTCTGCTTGATCGGATCTCTGCACAGCTCTTTTCCTTGTTTCTCCTCTTTGGAGTTTAAGGTGCTGCGTTTCTCTCCCACTAGATTACATGTGAGAGCAGAAACAATGTCCCAAATGTAGGAAGACACCATTTTTTTTTTAGCATAATCACATATAATATCCACTGCAAACTGCAGCTGTAGGGAATTCTGCTGTTTCCCTCCAATGTAACCTCCAGTAGAAAAGGGCTTCTAACACCATAACCCTGGGATGTCCCTGTTTAAGTTGAATTTATTTGTCTTGCTCATGCAAAAACACAGGATGACATTTGATTCCTCTCAATAGGTTAAACATATCTTACAATCTAAATTAATAGGCCCTCAAAAATCATTTTACTGGAACTTTATGGTGCTTGCCTTAACCTAATCAAACAGCCAGTGCAAGTGACTTTATGTTCTTGCAAACAGGATGTATATCAAAAATTACAAGAAAGGTCAGCAAAAATATATTGGTGACTGTCCTTAAATGTATGTGGGATATTGACAAAGAGGCCTCAGAAGTCATGGTGACAATATTTTTATGGCTGCCTGATAAGTACAGGAAAGGTCAACATGTAGATCTTTCATAACTGGCACTGAGAGTAATTGTCACTTATTTCTTTTCTCAAATAACTATGTCCTATTCAATAATATGAACTGAAAACATGTATCACTCAAGACTTTCAAAGGTTTGGTTCGTGCTGGTTGTATAATTATTATAAAACCATTTATTGAAAAAGAAAAAAATACTTATTGAGTGCTCAATCTGTGCTAGACAGATTTCTAGATGCTGAAAGTACAGTAGCATGTAAAACTGGGACAACTCTCTGCTTTCCTGAGGCTCGCGAGGGTTTCCTCCAGACAGTCCCCTCCAAGGTCCATGTGTTCCAACGTGGGGCTTTGGAAGGCAACTGGATCACGAGGGCGCTGTGCCCAGCAGTCAGTTAATCCACGAAGAGTTTGAAGCTGAATGTGCTCTTAGGAGGTGGGGCCTGGATGTAAGAGGTGGATCGCTGGGGCGTGGCCTGGAAGGGCACATCTGGCAATAGCATGCGTTAGCAAGGGTATGGAGAAATTAGGACCTTCATACCTTACTGAAAATATAAAATAGTATAGCTACTTTGGAAAGGAGTCCTGTCATTCTTCAAAAGCTTACACAGTTACTCTATGATACATCAGTTCTACTCCTAAGTATATTTCCAAGAGAATTAAAAACATGTCCACACAAAATCTTACACACAGGTGTTCTAAGCAACATCGTAATATAGCCAAAAATGGAAACAAGCAAATGTCCATGAATAAGTCAGGAAAATGTAGACTGTATTTGGTCATAAAAAGGAATAACCAAATGAAACATATATGAATGAACGTTGAAAACCCAAATGCTACTTACTATACCATTCCATTTACTTGAAATCGTAGAGTAGGCAAATCCACAGAAATGTACAGGTTCGCAGTTACCAGGCAGATAGTGGTAAGTGACTGCTGATAGATATGGGGCTGCATTTGTGAAAATGCTTTACAAGTAAATAATAGTGACATTGCCTCAATCTATGGACATACTATAAACTAGTAAATTGTATTGGGGAGGCTTATCAGAGCCCTTTTGCTTACATGTGAGAAGAACCCTCAAATTTTATTGAGAAAATGTTAGAAGGAGCAGAAAGAAGAATCTGTTGGCTAACAATCATTGGGAACTTGGGAGGGACGGCTCGCTCAGGTCTCACCAGAAGAGACGAGATGGTAACCCGCAGCCACAGACATGGTCCCTCTGGTCCAGCAAGCCCAGCACAGAGACAGCTGCTCTCTTCCAGAACCGGTTGGCACTGCTTGCGACTCACATTGATTCCTGAGTCACTCTCTGGGCTTGAGCGGCCTAGGGTATTCTAACAGGCTGTCCTAGTCACACTTCTGCCCCTGTGGAATGAGTACTTTGGAAGGCCTTAGTGCTTATATTTCGCAAGGCAACTAAGATGCAAGCTGAGTCTAAAGAATGAGTTTTCAGGTGAAAGAAAAATAGAAGATGAAATATAAAGGAAGAATTCTGCGTAGGGTTAGTTTGTCACCCCTTCTTCACTTTTGTCTTCTCCCTACCGTTAGGATCCTTCTTAGAGGGTTACAATTTTTAAAATACAATGCTCCAGTACTGCCATGGTAATTTTGTGTTCTACAGTGAAGATTTAGCAATTTCATTCTGATAGGCAGCTAATGGTAAGAACAAATTATAATAAGCTCCAAATTCAGACTGAAACCTTACTCGGAATTTCCTCCCATCTGGATATTTTGGTTCAGCTAGCCTGGGCAGATCCACTGATCTTTTTAAAATCTTGCTTTTCATAGCCCCATTGTCACAATCCATGGGAGTCGCATTTCCCCCGCAGATCTGCTCTTCTGTGTCTCTGTGGGGAGAAGTAAAATTCCCCCAGTTGCCCAAGCCAAAACCTTGCGATCACTTTTAACTTCCCTCGGCTCTCCAACCTTTGATCTACCATCGATTCCTAGAAACACTGCCTTCCTACTGTCTCAGACACCACTCTCCCGTGCCCATTCCCAATGCCGATGGAGTAATTTGCTCTGCATGATCTCCCGCCTGGGCCGCTCCAACAGCCTCGTAAGGTCCCCAGTGTTCATCCCTTAATCCATCCTTCATCCCGTGGCCACAGGGAACTTTTAAAAATACAAATCTGGCAGTGGCTTCACTCAAGCTTCAAATTCTGCCCTCAACACAAAGATCTGGCAATGTCAGTCCCTTGAAATATATTCCCAAATCGCCTGGGCTAATGAAGCCACCCTGACCTTTGCAACAGCATATTAATGGACATGTCTCAAGCCCCCGTGTCACAGTGATGGAAACCCAGTGTTCACGGCTTGCTGATCCCAGGCCCACATTCTTCTCCTTGGGCTTCCTCAGAAGGCTGGGGACCAATGGCCCTGATTTCCTTCTCCCCTTACTCCCCGGCCCCGTCTGCATCTCTGCGGCTCTCTCTCCCCCCTGCCACTCCCCTACACCAAGCTGCACGTGGAGAACACCCTCTTCCTTTGATTTCCCCAAGTATCCGTGTGTAGCAGATGATATCTGCATGTAGTTGAGTTTTGCTGAAAGTTCAGTTAATGGAGGGGGATCGTGTTAGTCAAGGCAAACGACTTCAGACTAGATTGAAAACATGCTTGTGTCTCCTCCAGCTTCCCACCATTCCCACCCAGACGGGTCTCTTCCTCCAGCCTCTCACCATTGTATTGGAACTCTTGCCCTTTCAGCTAGCAGATGGCTTCCAATAAAAAATTATTGTGTATCTTTTATACACAGAGAATTTTCTGTCTACTCCTTCCTTAAATACTCTGAGCCTAACTTTGGGTGCCCCAAGAGACACTAAGGGGTTTTCTAAGCAGGCCCTTATGGTGAGACTCACTGACAGAACGCTTGAAAATGATAGGCTTCCCAACGTCTGAGTCACATTCTTAAGCTTTGTTCTCTCCCTTAACACCAATATTTCATCCTCTGTCTTAGAGGACAGGTGTGACCACAAGCAGAAGCAAAAGTGCTCGCTGGGACTTTCCATACAGCCTCTGTCTTTTCCCCTAAAATATAAAGAATAAATTTCTTCCTGTGCTCGGGCCAATTAGCCACTTGCCCGTTGAACAGGCCCCATTCCTTCCTGATACCCTTGTTACTTGCTGTTGGCTTGTTTGTTTGCAAATCTCATTTCCTCTCTCAGAATCTCCCTTTACTTGGCTAAGGATTTCTTATCCCTTGTAACGCAGCTTTCTTCAGAGACTCCCCCTTAGGCACGCCCTCCCTCATCCCCCTTCCTGCAGCGACCAGTGGCCCTCCTCACGCCATGGAACCCGCATACCTCTGTCTTGCGTGCTCTTGTAATCTGTGATCTCCCTGGCTGGCTCCTCCCCTAGTCGGTGAGGATGAATGGCATAGTCTCTGGACGTGGAGCTGCTGCTCTGAACGTCAGCTCTTGTTGTCTTCAGGGCCTTCCAGCTAGACCTCTGAATTTTCCAGAAATCTCTACCAATTTCTAATTTTAAAGTCCAGATATCTTGGTCCTTATTTCTCTCTGGCCGCTTGTCTTTCTCTTCATTTCTCTTCTTCATCTAAGAAATATGGATAAGATTTGGATCCAACCTTTTATTAACTTAATTATGTCTTATTGGGTCCAGATGCCACCACTCTAATTGTATAGTATGTTAAATTGGAACTTATAACCGAAGCCACAAGATACAATAAATATCACCTTCCAAGTTAACAAAACTGAGTACAGGACTCCTGACCCCCACTCCTCACACTGGGGCCGTCCCATACGTCAAAAGCGGATTTGAAGAGGAAAGATTTGTGCGAATGATTTCTATGGAGAGAACTGTGCTCGGAGGCACTGTCCCCAAAGCAGGAAAGGTGGGAATTATGCCCCGAGCACCTCAGGTCCAGGGAAGGGGCTGCAAGCCACTACTCATGGACTTTGGTGGCTGGGGGACACAGTAGACTAGACCGGTGTCTGACTCTACTGGAAATCCCAGCGGGACAGTCAGGCTGGCTGCTGAAGAGCAGACCAAAGAAGAGGTAGCGGCTGGGTCTGTCAGCAGCATGAGAGCTTACTGGGATGGGTGAAGGGAGAGGCTCTCCGTAGGCTTGATGTGGACGTGAGTCAGAGTGAGCCCTGAGATCTGCTGGCCATGGCTGATACAACAAACAGCCTAGAGAGGAGTGCGGACCTGGTTACAGGGGCTATGGAAAGAGTGAGTGAGGAGCTAACCCACAGCAGCATCGCCCAGGTGAGAAATCCCTAGAACTGGGGAAAGGAAGACAACGGGGCCTCCCAATAACCCACACAAGTGTCCAACCCAAGAGAGCTTCAAACAACTGTAAGTATTCAGAGAACACAAAATTGTGGGGACAGTGGTAGTTAGTTTGCTTTTTGGTTTGCTTGGTTTTTGCTGTTTTGTTTTGTTTAGAGACAGGGTCTGCTATGAGATTCAGGCCGGCCTTGAACTCATGTAGCCCAGGCTGGCCTCACACTAGTGGATCCTCCCTCAGCCTTCCGATTGCTATGATTACGGGCCTGGTGAGGACAGTGGTAAAACAAAGACTTTCTGCTTCCTGTGACCTGTCCCCCACACTCCTGCCTCTAACCTTACATGCGAACCCAAGGATGACAAAACATGAACCAGCAAACTAGGGGTGGAAGGCAGAAGAAATCATTTCCTGAGAGACTGCCAGCCAGCAGAGCTAACTTTGAGGGGAGAAAGGAATTGTAACTTTGGGCAAAGTTGGAAACTTCTGTTGTTCCCTAGACTTGGGCAGTTAGATTATAGATCATGTTTCATAAGTTATAGTGATTTTAGAAATTTTATTTAAGAATTTTTTTTGTAAATTATGGGATAGCTCAACTTTCAGTTCAACGACAGGATAGTAACTTCCTCCTCCGAATAAATCTTAGAACTATATGGTAGTAAGACAGGGATGTAACTTAGTGGCATGGTGCTTGTTTAGTATGTGTGAGGCACTGAGTTCAATCCTCAGCACTACCAAGAAAAGATGGTGGTTATGTAAATTTACTTGTTTAATATACTAGTTATATAATATACCGGCTACATCATTCTCATAGAATTCTTGCCCCAACACCATTTTTCTGTAAAAGGCTAAATAAGAAATATTCGGGGGATTTGGGGCTATGCAGTCTCTGTCTATTTAATTCTGCTGTTTTAGCACTAAAACAATCACAGCAATACTTCAGTGAATGAATGTGGTTGTGTCCCAACACAACTTCATTTGCAAAAGCCAGAGGAAGGCCAGATCACGGTTTGCTGACCTCTGCCCTGGAGTCCAGGCTTCTGGAGAGCAGAGGCTTTGTTTGCCCTGTCTGAGATGCTCTGTGCGCTATTGTTAATAATGATTGGCTGAAAGAGAGTGGCCTCTCCAGCAACCAAATTGTAGATTCAGTTTATCTCAACAAATCCTTTTGCTGTCTTTTCATAAAGTCCCGAGATTAAAGAGCCGGATCCTCGGAGAGAAGAACTTGAAGCGTATGACAGCATGTAGTCAAACTCAGCTTCTGGAGAGAACTGTGTGGTGCCTCAGAGCTCATAAATTTAAGCACAAAGAAAGCATATTCTAGGGCATTTAAATCCTATGCATAGGCTCTGCAGCTAAGCAGTTAAAATAGAAGCTTCGGCTCAACACGTCCTCTCTTCTTTATGCTTTTAAGACTGACGTAGCAGGATATCCTGTACAAAGGGACACGAGACAAAATTTGCTAAATGAAGGAAGAGCATTTCTAGTCACCAACAGCCCGTGGGATACTCAAAAGTATGGATGTGGCGGAGGACATATTGTTACGGAAAAGATTCTGTTCATTTGGTTGGGGGGTGAGGAATCCAGAAGTTGGGATCAGGCATCTGATGCCAACTAAAAGATGTTTTTGTCATCTCAAGTTTTATTATGCCACGACTTTAGCCAGGTGAGCCAGCATGACATTTTGTAAATGATGCAAACACTTTATTGCGATTTCGTTGATTGACCAAGTTAACTGCACAGATAAGAGCGGTTATGAGCTTCTGAGACGTCAGGACTTGTGCCAGGTTTGTGCTTGAATTGTGCAAATCTGGTGGAACTGACCAAATACCTATTATGTGCCAGGTTTGTGGTAGGCAGAATTGTGGGCAGGAGAGGTGGCAGAGTGACTTGGGACGAGGGTCCCGTAGCCACATTGCTCACCTTGGACCAGTGGTTCCAATGCTTTTCTGACTGTGAGACCTCAAGCAAGTAGCAAGTAAATCTCTCTACGCTTCAGTCTCACTATCTGCAGGATGGTGAAACAAAACAGTTCCTAAAGCAGAGTTTGTTGTGGGAATTAAATAATAGAATATGGCTTAAGTTTGCAACACAGTGCCTGGCACATGGTGAATTGTTTATTTATTTAGGCAGTACTGGGGATTGAATCCAGGACACTCATATCAAGCTACATCCCTGGCCCTTTTTCATTTTTTATTCTCAGACAGGGTCTCGCTAAATCACTAGGTTGCCTGGGCTGGGTCTGAACTTGGCATCCTCCTGCCTCGGGCTCTCGGAGTGCTGGGATCACAGGCATGTGTCACAATATTCAGCTTATAATAGCTACTGCTATCATCCTATTTATCCTCACAGGATTATGGGGTTAGGCGTGGTGATTTCATTTTTTCAGTGAGCAAGCTGAGGCTGAGGGCAGACTTCATGTGGGTCATCCAGGACCAGAACCTAAGTGAGCCCCTGCTCCCAGTCCTCAGCTGATCACAGCTTGCAGCCCCTGAGGGAGGGCAAAGATGGGTGCTTTTGCTCATGTGCACCCACTTTGGTTCCAGATTTGCTTTGGAAAATGATTTAATCCCTGCACTTCACTATTCCCATCTTTAAAAGTCAAAATGATACTCATGAGACCCTCCAAGTAGAGGCTCTGCAAGAGTGTTATGTTATGCTTCATGGTAAAAAGTTCCTTTTCAAAATTAGCTTTGCCTCATTAGGAAGTATAATAATAGTGTTTATGTCATGTCCCTGGCTACTATTCAAATGCAAGCCCACTATCCTTTCATTGTCTTATTTTTTGTTTTGTTTTGTTCTGATTTGATTTTAAGTCAGGAAAGACCTAAAATTTGGCTCTGAAAATTCCCTTAGTTTGTGAGAAGTAATAATCCCCTGGAAATCCAGTCCTTGTGACCAAAGAGGAAAAACAAAGCTCTAACAAGAAATGACCAACACTGAAACCACGGGGTTTTCAGAATTAGATTGTTGAATTCCTGCCGCATCCTTTCTTGGACATCCTCTCCGTGTATCTGTCAAAGGTGACAGAAATCGTTTTGCTGCATGCAAAGCCCTTCATAGGTACTGACGTTGATGGTGCCTTCCCAGCCGGGCCTTGGGAAGCATCTGGCCAGAGCTGAAAGGCGAGGACCACTGAGTCATCCCTCCTGGGAGGGCTTTCTTGAAAGCAGCTTCAAACAAAGGAAAAGGCACCCTCTGACCTCTAAATAGTTTTCCCTAGCAATTTCCAGAATATTCGCTTCCAGAAACATTTCTCCCTTTGTATCATTCCCATCAAGAAGCGCTTAAAGGACACCCACTCACCTCTGGGGAAGCAGCAAAGACACTGGGGTGGGGATAACACATCTGGTGCCGAGAGCCTTGGAAATTTAGGATCTAAGCTGCAGACATGTAAAGATGATACGCAGACAGGAAGAGGTTCATGTGCAGACAGAAAATTACAATATCATACTACCCCTGCCAGAACCACTTGTCTTCCTCCAGCCTCAATTTCCTCCTCACTGAGGTGGGGACTTACGGAGCTCCAGTTTTCTGCGAGTTGGAGGTGAGTGAATGTGGAATTTGGTGTAAGCACACAGACCCAGGCACTCTCTGTCCAGGCAAACAGAGGAAATCCACAGCCAGCACGGATGATGGGAGCCACAAGTCTGCTTAGATTGTCAGGGTGACGGGGGAGGAGACAGCTCCTGCACCAGAAAGAGGAGTTGTGAAAATACAAGTTTTAGAATATTAGAATAAGCAACAGTATTTAGTTAATTCATTAATGAGGAAATCAATAAGGTAGAAAAGCTGGTTCAAAGAATATTTGAAAACTTGAGTATAGGCTTAAGGGGTAAAATAGATTTACATCAAGAATACATAACTTATATGTAACTAACCTTGGAAGGTTGAGCTCTGTTTTGATTTGACAATTTTCCCATATAGGTCTTACAGCTATTTAAGATATAGAGATCTTCCTTGGCATGCACAGACCCCTGGGTTCCATCTCTAACACAGGAAGGAAGGAAGGAAGGAAGGAAGGAAGGAAGGAAGGAAGGAAGGAAGGGAGGGAGGGAGGGAGGAAGGAAAGAAAGAAGGAAGGAAGGAAGGATGGATGGATAGAAGGAAGGAAAGAGGGAGGGAAGAAAGTAAAAATGAAAGAAGAAAGAGAGCAAGAAGAAGGGAAGTAAGAAAAGCGTGTCTATCAGCCCTCTTTTTAGAAGAGGAAAGAATAAATCTTTGTGATTTTCCGTCTGGGAAATATGTACAGTTTCAATGCATAATGTATTTTGAAAAGGAAAAACGATATTTGCTCAGAGAGCAAAATTAATAGTTACTAGAGGAGGCTTTAAAATGATCATTGATACCCAAGAAAAACATGGTTTTAGATCGACCAGTTATTAGTCAAAATGACAATACAGTGTTTTAAAATACACATAGAGGAGACAATACAATTTCTAGGAAACTTAATGCTTTCAGATATGAAAACCTTTTAAAATTTGTAAATAATCAATGGATTAAAAAGTCAGCACATGGGAAAAAAGCTTATTCTTCAGATATATTATCTCTGCTGCCTAGGAAATTTATGGCAAAAGTAGAAGATACTCTTTGGCTACTGCTTATTATGGTACACTAACTACTCTAAAACCAAAATAGTCTCGACAGAAAGGAAATCAAATTCCAATTTTATGTTGATATATTACCAGAAAAAAATAACAAGTTTTTATTAAAAGTACCTTGGTAAACCTGGAAGAACTGAGTAGATGTTGACAAATTTTAACGTATTTTCTTTTTTTGACCTGATATTTCCAGGTATTATAATCCAAGACAAATAAACATCCCTCAGGTTGTTCCCTAGTGTGTTACTGCCCCCCAAGTTGTGTTCTTCATAAAACTATCGTGTCATTTGGCTTCTTGATATAAAATTCCCTTCTCATGAAAAACAAACTGAAAATTTCATTACCTTGTATATACTAATATTTATTTGTCATTATTTCTGATACAATCTCATATTAACATGCTGAATATATATTGTGTGTTGAATATACAATTGAGAACTCTGTCCTATACAAATATTTTAGATCAATAAATTTGCAAGCATAAATAATAGGAGCCCTACCCTCACATACATCCCTTTTTATGCTTTTATTAGTAGCAAATGAACACATTCGATAACCAAACTCAAATGAATAATTTCTCTATAATAGATGAGAATAAGTAACAGTATGCAAACACATGTCATTGTGAGATGTAATAAAGCACAATGAACATTGCTGCTGGATGCCATCCAATGGAAAAGAATTATGCAAACATTATAAAAACATTAGTGTGTCCTCCTCCACCTTATTCGCTGTGTAACTTCTAGCTCCTCTCCCAAGTCAAAATGACCATGAAATGGAACAATTCTGAATAATTCATGATATCGAGGCAGCCACAACAGCATGAGCAAAGACAATCATGAAAGAGGACTTCCAGAACTGCTTCAGAAAGTGGCAAGAAAAATGGGAACTGTGTTCAAGTCAAGGGGGAGGATTTGAAAGGACATTAATGTCACTGTGTCTTCTACTGTACTGTTTTCAAAATATCCACTTTAATTTTCAATCACACTTCATACGCATACATACACATATAGGATCAGCAGCATAATTTACAGGGCTCAGTGCAAATGAACTGTGAGCTTCTTGTTCAGAAATATCTGATTAAATAAAATGTATTTTTAAAATTGGACATTTCATGTATAACCTTAGGTGTACAGGTACTTTGGCTAATTATATCTTCTTTAAAAAGAGGTCATATATTTGAAAATGTGATTGGACTAATAATTTAAAAATTTTAAATCTTACTAAAATTTTTTCAACTATCAAAAAATTATCCATTAATAGCCTTGACTTTATATAATACAAGTTTTAAGCTAACTAAGGATTTTGGAAATCATATTTAAGCTGATACACTAAAGAATATTATTACTGTTAATGTAAAAGTTAATTATCAGACCCATAATTCAAATTAGTAAATATGTAATTTTATGCTTTTTCATAATTTTAAACATTGCATAGAAGTAATGTCATTTTATCTCTCCAGTAAACCAGCTTATACAAAAACCTTAAAAAGCTTACATTATAATTATAACTGTAATTAACTTCTTCAAGAGAAATGTAAAACCTTCAAATAAAGTAAAATATATGCTTGAATTATACTCCAAACTTATAAAATCAGGAAAGAGGCTTGTTGCTGTTTCTACACCAAAGTTACTAAAATGCTTTGATCTGTCGAACAGTTCTCCTTGTGTGTGTGAACTTATTGCTGGTCTTGAGCTCACTATGTATCCCAGGCTGACCTCAGATTCAGGGTGATCCTCCTGCCTCTGCCTCTCAAGTTCTGGGGTTACAGGCACGTACCACAAACATGCTCAGCTTTTTCTTTCTTAGAAAACCAGCACATTTAAAGTATTTCAAGTTTAATTCCTCTATTTTCTGGACTTTCAGAGAACATTAGGTCTAGGTAAATGTATCAAGCTCTATAAATTCATCAGAACAGAATTTCTTTAAGGGAATTTCAACTCTAGTTTATTAATATCCTCTAGAAGCTGAAATAGATATTGCATGAACACAATGAGTGCTAGCAGCTGTTCTCCATTACAGACTCGCAAACCCGCTTTGAGTTTAAAGCTGCATTCTACAGTCTGAGCTAGAGTTAAAACCAGGCACAGAAAGAAGAAAGCTCACCACCCAGCTTTCAAAAAGCTGTTCTCCTACCAGCGTGCAGGAAATTTCCTTTTATCAATTTGTTTCCAAATAGAGAAACAAGAGACCAGCAAACTGGCTTCTCCCACGTCCGCCCAACCCAGTGGCCATCACCAAGGGGCCACACCGCAAAGCCAGGTTCAGGGCGCTCGGCTGCTGGCAGACGGGCCTCATCACACATGCAGAGCGTCCCGCCGTGCAGTGGGGAGCAGTGTGTACCCCAGGGGTCTGATGTGGTGTGGCCCAGCTCTGAGGTTCTGATGCACAGGGTGGATCTCAATTCTCGGTCAAGACCAACTTGTAATCTAAGATAAGAAGCAGCCCCTCCAGGCCCGGGGACAAACTGCAAGAAGAACTTCAAGTTAAACAGACTCACGAACTTGGCCAAGAACTAAACACAAAAACTATCTGAATTTGATACCAACCAACAAACAAACCAGAGAAAAAGAGTCAGGAAAGATCGTCTTCTGGAGGTGCAGAGGACACTTTGGGAAGAAAGGCACTGGGGGGCCTTGTGGCCCGGGGCAACGTGATTTAAATACCTCCCACGGTGGAGCCCGTTTGGAACTCCGTGGAACTATCTCTAAAACCATCAAGCTTCTAAAATGTCAAACACATGAAAGTATAAGAAAGGAGAATAAACTTTTATCGAAGACTCATTTAAATCAGTAGTGAGGAAACAGCAGAAAAAATTGGTTCCAGAACACTGGAGGTGCGAATATTTGCATCCACTGAAGGAAGAACGTGGAATAATGTAGCCACTGGATTACATGCTAAAAGCTGGCTTATGTCCTGCTGTATCCACCCCTCCAGAGTTTTCTGCAAGACAGAAGTAATTTGTGCTCTATCTCTCTGGTGCAAATCTCCCAGTAACTTCAGTGAGTCCAGGTCCTAAGCAACAGTAAATGGTGAGCCAAGCAGAGCCTCAGGGAACTGAACAATTCTTGGATGGGTCTTTTAGGTCACTCTCCAGCATGACATTGACAGGACCCCTATTTCTCCCTTTGCCTTATTTTCATGTTTTTAGATAACTTCTCTTAGCAAGATAGGCGGGCAGTACCCTTGGGAAGAGAGGGGGGATTGGAGCAAGTGAGCTTCAGATGCAGCACTTGTGTCCTTGAAGAGTTCACACCAAGAACAACTTCACGGCCGAGAGGAATGTGAATTCCTTAAAGATGAGCTGGGCTGTCAGTGGCCTTGAAGAGATCTGATGGGCACAGAATTCCTTGGGCAGGACTTGCTGAAGTGCTTGTGGCATTTTCTTCACCCATCCTCCGGGGTCTCTGGCCGAGCAGTGGGTACAGGTGTCTGTCAGACGGATTACATCTGTGGTCCACACAACACACTCATAACACTTCACTCCACTGCTCACGTGAAACGCCGCCGAACAACACGCAGCAGTAATACGCCTGACCCTAATAAGAGCTGTCAAAACGTACCTAGTGTGAGCACACGGTTCTCAGTCTCCCCGATGACTAGCTTTCCTTCACGGCATAGAGTCGGGCGTTCTTTTCCCGGTTTCTCTCGTCCAGGACAGACAAGCATTGCTCTTGGGGACTTTTGACCCTCTCTTTCCCACCTCCTCCCCAAATTCCCTCTACAGACTCCCACGCTGACCCTTAGGGAAGAGTCAGATACAGTGCAGCGCGCTCCGGCAGCTAAGAACCCTCTAGCTCAGGCCACTGCTCCTCAGCCCTCAGGGCCGGCTCTGTTCCACACCCCAGGAGGCAATCTTGGGACGTGCAGGTGTCACCTGCGCAGCACCTCTGCGGCCAGGAACTGTTGAGGAAGGTTGGGCACAGTTCAAGCCGGTCTGATTTGCTTTTTACAAGTATGAGCTTTTCCAGATTTTGATGTGAGTGTGTCATTATGAATTTTCACTGCGGGATTTAGTGTGCTGACCCCCCGGTGCACTAGGCCTTGGGACCCTTTCTCCTGCACTTGGTCTCTGTGAATTAGTGGGACACAGTGTCCTTAGCCAGCCCTGGAATCAGCACATGAACACCCCTGTCCAGTCACCCCAGCCTGGGGGGAGAGATGAACCCTTCCCGAAGCTTCCACGGTGGACAGCTCCCTCACTCCCCCACCATCTATTGGAATCTCTTCCACCAAACACAATTTCATCCCTGAGGGGAGTTCCTTCAGCACAACTTCCCAGACCTGTAGGGCTCTGCAGCTCTACTAGCGCACAGACAACGGCCCAGGCCTTGCCGTCTCCCCCTCTCATGGAAAGTAATTGGTCCCTGCGCCGTAGTTAGGGATCAGCAGAGAGTGACCTTCTTGGCCAATCCCAGCAAAAAAAAAAAAAAAACCAAGGATGATGCGGCTAGGGGTGATGAACACAAACAGGATTAAATCTGCAGGTTTCCCTAGACGTCTCAGGGAGAAAGAATCCAGTCTGCCAAGGGTCCAGGACTGACGGCCCTTCAGTATCCATGAAGACCATGCCGGAGAAGCCCCTCTTCTTGGACAAGGAGAGATTTATTACCACACTGCAGGAAAAACAGGAAGACCATGGTCTCCGAGGTACAAGGAGGGAATCTCTCTTTGTCTTTGAGCTCGCTTTGAGAACGTCAGATTCTTTGGGGTATCACGTTGAGTATTTTGTTTGTTTCAATTTAATTCTTCATCTCAGCATTCATTTGCCCATGAGCTGGCTGTGTGCCAGACGCTCTGCTAGTGTCTTCCGAAGGGAAGCGATGGTGCGAGAAAAGGTTGGGGCCCATGACTGCGTGTTACTGGAGGACACAGGACACATGCCTCCTTTGTGTTGTCCTCTGTGGCTGGGATTCTGGGAGGAGCCTTTGTCCACGGGGACATGGTGCTTGTCTCGGTCCCCCAGAGGCATTGTCTCTGTCCCAGTACACTGTGCGCTTCCATTTCCAAAGGTCCGGCTCACTGGGCACAGGCTGGCTGCCCTCTGCGGAGACCCTGTGGTGAGGCAGAGATGATTTACTCCTGTGAAGCCAGTAGAGTAAGTTTTAGAGCCTCTGCCAGGCGCGGGTGGTCCCTAAGGCCCTGTCTTCAACTTTGCATTTGTGATTTAGTATTATTTTTCTGATCTGTGGAAAGAACGGGCTTTGGCCCCACAAATCCTGGATCCACCCTTGACGGATAAGAGGTTCACACCTTTCCAATGAGATCATATCTGTGGAAATGTACTGGCCCAGAAGTTGGTCCTGAACTTAGCACAGCGTGACGGAAGCACCTGTAGTCAGCTCCCAGGCTCGGTGCATTTGTAGAGAAAATTGCTCCCTGGAAGATGCTAAAGTTTCTGGAACTGAATCCCAGGGATGGCCCTGGGCAGCTGCTGCCCACAGCTTGACACTGCCAAGGGCTCACATGATCAGTGGGCCAAGCCAGCGACAGAGCCACTCTTCATCCCCAAGCTCATTCCGGAAGAACTAGGGGACAGGGCTGGGGATTTAGCTCAGCGGCACAGCGCCTGCCTGGCAAGCACAAGGTTGTGAGTTCAATTCCCAGTACCAGAAAAAAAACCAAAAGAAAAAAGAAAAGAACTAGGGGACACTGCCATCCTTCCAGCCTTCTCAGTTTGTACTGCATGTGTGTACTACCCCCTCCCCATACTACACTAATTCTTTTCTTTGAAAATAGCGCAATTAGCAGAAGCGGAGTAAGCTGAGTACAATATTCCCTGTGACAGGGCTTCTCAGTCACCGCAGTGTGTCTGACCAGCGTGGGGACTCAGGCCCTTCGGTTCAAACATTCCCACCAGCATCTGCTCCATGGGAATGAGACCCCTTCTGTGTCCTGCAACTTCAAAGCAAAATGCTTCCTTTCCACCGGTTGTCAGAACTTGCCGGGAATCCTTTTAAAGTTCTCTGAAATCCTGTTCCCAGACTTATTGCTTGTAAGATAAAACAGCACAACACCCCTCTGCTGCAAAGCATGCTGGGCCAGACAGTCCGACCAAAGGTGCCACGGCTGCAGTTTATTCATATTTTCCCCACTGCCCAGGAATAGCACACCAGCTCTGCTCTTGTCCCACAGCAAGCACTGCCTCGCTGCAAGTGGGAGATGAGCTCCCAGGGACGGGGCCTGGAGCTTGCACTGCTCACAGATAAGCTCAGCTGCCCCCTACAAAAGAGGAGGGGCCCCAGTGGAAAGCGGACTTTGAAGAAGAACTCCCAAGGCCAGGCCCAGGTGGCAGCGAACAGATGTATCTCCAGCCCGGGGAAGGGACTTGGGCTCTGTCTCTCTCCCTGCAGTTTGAGCTCCGGGCTGATCACTTCCACGGGGAGACGGAATGCTTTGAGCTTGTTTCGCATAGAACGGCTCACCGCAGCTTTCAACTGTTGCTGGAAATCCTCCGCACTGTGACACTAATAAATATTCTGTCAATTAAAAACTTTTTTAAAAAAAAACCCTCAAATTCAGAAGTCTGAAGGAAATATAGAATAATGTAGATTTAAAATGTGCTCTCCTCTGCTTTGGGGGAAGGGGAAGAATCGATAGCTTTCTCTTTTACCGTGCGAGTCTTTCCCCGCAGAAAACATACGGGTCTCACGTTTAACTTCTTCCTGCCCCAGTCTGTCTCCCGGCTGCGCACTAAGTGAACTGGGTCCCACCCGCCCCTCATCGCTCTCAGGTCGCTAAGAGATCCTGGCCGCCTCCTCGGGCCTCAACGCAGAGGGCCCTGCCCTGGCCAGCAAGCGATTGTCACTCCTCGCAGCTGTGTCCACATCGGAAGAGCGCGCTGCTGGTTCCTGTTGTCTTTATGACAGACTGTATTTTGATACGGATGTTGACATGGTCCTGATTTTCTCCTCTCGTTGCACCGCTGAGACAGAACGAGTCTGTGCCGTGCCCAGGCCACCAGATACTGGTCTGCAGGGAGGCTCCTTTGAAGCTTGACCTCTCTACAGTTTGGGTACAGCCTGTCGTCTCCTTCTTCACCCTTTAACTTGAGCCCTCATGTTCTTTAGACCACTGCTGTGAGCTCTCGTGCTGAGCCAGGCTCTGCGCTGAGGACTTCATGCGTGTTCAGATGCTCCTCGCCAACCTCCATCACACAAAGAGGCGCTGAGAGTTCAGAGTGGTGGCAGAGGCCCGGCCTGGCTTCCGCCCGGGGCCCGTGCAGGGTCCAAAGCACACCTGAGGCACTGCTGTCGCGTACTCAGGGACTGAACTTTTCCCAAGAGTGCATAAAGTAATCGCGTTTTCTTGGGAGCATCATAAAAACGCCAGTTCCAGAAGAGACGACTGAGACCCAGGCTGGTGCCATCACCTCTGCACTGGCTGCAGCACCGAGCTGGCGTGTGCAAGAGGAGCGCAGCCAAACCTGAAGGCAGAGGGAGAACAGAGAGATCAAGCAGAGTCGCAGTTTCCTAGTGGCTCCAAGAGAAGACCTGAGGGGAAGCTGTTAAAAGGCAGGCAGGAATCGTGATACGTGGACTTGCAGGTGGATGAGCTCTCCCTGCCGTGGAGGTGAACCGGGAAGCTCCCTGCGGGGGTGCGTGGGCTCCTGCTCTTGAATTGCGTTGAATATTCGGGCAGAGAACACGCAGGCTCTTGGCAGTGAATGTGCATAAAGGGGAAGGCTGCTTCCTGCCAACCCCATGTCATCCCCGTGTTTTCTGTCATGGCTCCTTTACCTTCCCATGTATGACAGCAATGGTGACAGTAGCTGTACTTTAAGTTGAAGCTGAGTTGCTTTTTGCCAACATCTGATCTTGTCATTGATTTGTGGATCACTCAAGGCATGGACAAGTGTGGTGACAAATCACTTACTTAGTGAGAACAGGGTTAGATGAACCTTCCCGTGCTGCTTCGGGGTGTCCTTACGGGGCCCGAGGTCCACTCTTTTGTAAACCTTACTTCCCACAGCAGTCTGACCACAGTGACAGGAAACTCCCCACACACTTCTGAAAGAGACATGTTTCCTAGCAGCGAGCGAGTCACTGTCCTAACCCTTCACCTGCCATCTTGGTTTGAATCCAGTAGATCATTCCTAAAGGTTGACTTCAGCTCCTTCCCCACCTCGCTCCTGGGCCTGTACTGATAAGGCAGCCTGCAGGGATCTGCCCTTCCCAGCTGCTCTAGCCTCTTCCCCGACTGCTCTGGCATTTAGCCTGAGCTCTCTGGAAACATTATTTATCGTTTATTTTATTGTTGGATCACTCATCACTGCATCTGTGCTGGGAGCTCCCCGAGGACCACGGCCTGGTGTACCTAACACCTGGCACAGCTGAGAAAGGTTGCAGGGACGATTTGTTGATGATGCTTACAGCCATCTGTGCCGTGATTCCTGAGCCGTAAAAGAGGAAACCCGTGAAACAGGAGCTCACTGAGACACCGGCACTTGCTGGGCGCAGAAAGCCTTTTTCAGAAGATAGCATCACTGTAGCATGCCATGCCTCGGTGTTTGGGGGCTGGGCAAGGTGAGGAACAGGAAGCCTTTCTACTTCCGCCTCGACCGCAGGTTGTGGATTGCTCTTGTCACTCTTGCTGTGGTTAGCAGAAGCGCACTTGCAGCCTGTACACGGGCTCTGAATGGCCTCCAGGGGAACGTTCCCTCAGCTGGCAGTCCTTGGGCACATCATCCTCTCTATTCAGGCTGTCCAGGTGGGTCTCTTTTCTTGGGTCCTTTTTATGGACAGCGTTGTGAATCTCCTTCGCACTAACAGTTGTCCAGAATTCACTTCAGAGTCTAGAAGAGCTGCCTGCTGGACTGGAGCCTCTTTTCAAAATCTGGCCAGCTGTGCAGATCTCTGCGTGCCCCCACCCTGTGCCCAACAAGTATCCTCAGGCTGGGCAGGGGAGCTGAGGCACTGAGGGCAGGGGTGGGCAGGTCTCAGGTGGCCTCTGGCTGTGGAGGGTGGCTTAGGCAATGGTCCTATTTGGGAGGAAAGGCTCAGAGCTGTTCCCAAAGTGGCCCAATTTACAACCATTTGGGTTTGTTGGTGTGCGGTAAGCCCAGCACTATGTTGAGTGACACTGGCAACTGAAAAAACACCCATCACTGCTGGGGAAGGACTTAAGTGGCAGGGCTCCTGTAAGTATTCACATGGAGAGAGAAGGACCAAACATGGTCAGAAACAGCTTGTGGGGTCTGGGTGAGGTCTACAGGATATAACTGAGTACCGGTGGGAGCGGGGAGGGGTGCACCCCTAGACAAGGCGTGCACAGAATGCACAAGAGGAAATACACACCTGATGTCAGAGGTGCAGGTCCTGGAGGAAGGTTTAGCTTGCTGAGGCAGACTTGATACTGTAGCGGATAGGGTTAGAGAGACAGTTTGTCCTTCTTTAGGACTTTGAATTTTACATGCCCAGCAAGTGAACTTCGTTTTTATCCCACAATCAAAGGCAGGGAGGTACTTTGGAGAGCTAGCACTGATGGAGAGGCCAACGGTAAAGCAGGGCTGGGAGGTGCCCCGGTATTCAGGAAGAGCAGCAGGTGGCCACACCGCGCCGAGGCGGGGGGATGCTCTGCAGGAGACAGAGGGGGCAAATCCTCCCTGCCTGGAGAATGTGTCTGCTCCTCTTTCCAGCCAGCTGCACACACTGCCACCAAATGAGGTATAGAAGAGTGGTGGAACCAAGTGTCCCTTTGGTCTGGTTATTCTTCCATCTACCCCACACCCTCCCTATCGCCAGCGTGGAACCCCAGTCTCAGTTTGCCCCCAGGCCTCCTTCAGGGTGTGCGAGCCTTTGGAAAGCTGCAGGGTTCTTTCTGCCAAAGAGGCCTCGCCCAGACACCAGCAGGCAAAGCCAATCCCAGGAAAGCTGCTCCTTCAGAGCTACTCAGGCCCAGGGCCCGAACCCACTCCACCCTCCCTGCTATCCAGCATTCGCCTCCTGGGGCTGTCTCGGAGACACCTCCAAGAAAACCCCGGGGCCTGCAGGAGCAGAGTGAGAAGCCATTTCCCTAGCAGGTGAGCTTCAATCAGGCTTTCCCTTGCTATGTTTCACGTGGATCAGTGAGCTGGACCCTCCAGCCCAAGCAGACATTGGCCTCCAGCCTCTAGCTGTGGCTGTATGGTTACCTGGTCCCCTGACATCATGTACTCACAGAACTTCACAGACTTCCAGGCCTCTACGGGCCCAGCTCATGCCTCCTCTGCTATCGTCACACACCTAGGTGGGTGTTGCTGTTTCTTCACTTCAGAGACGAAGAACTTGAGCAAGGACAGGTTAAGTAGAATGCTCAAGGTCACCCAGCATGGGAGAAGCTGAGACACAGTGCACACAAAACAAACTGACTCAGCCCCTCCCGCTCCTCGCAGATCCTCCTCACAGGCTCCTCAAATACATGTGTGTAGATCGGTTAATGCATTCATTAGATTGATGACTGAGGGAATACAGGTAACCAAAGGGAAATGTCACTCAATCGTACAGCAGATACGTATTGAGCTTGTAGTGTGTGCTAAGCCCTGGGCCAAGCTCCAGGGAGATGGAGGTGAAAAAATGTATATGACCCCAGGGAGATCAAAGTGCAGGGCAAACGGTCGTAGATGATTCTGGAAGACTGAGGTTTCTGGGGCCAGTGATTTAGAGACAGAGTGGTGGTGCCACTGGGAGAAACTTCTGGGGAGGGAGTGGCCTTGGGAGGAAGAACGTGATTTTGGCAGGTGGGCTGCTGAGTTTCAGGTGCCAGGGCAAAGCAAATCAGCAAAGCCAGTTCTCCAGGGGTGATGGGAATGCTGGCTGCATGCTCAGAGTGAGACAACTGTGGGAGAAGGCGGCTTGGGAGGAGCATAAATGATGTTGACAGCTCAAGATAGGAGACTAAGCCAAGATTAATGCGGATAAAATTAAGTTCAGCAGAGCCAAGAGCCAAGTCTTGGCGAACACCCAGAAGATGGGCACCCTTGAGAGAGAGGCAGCCTCCAGGGAGCAAAGACGCCAGGGACAGAAGAGGGTCAGAGACAAGAGGCACAGATAGTTCAGAGGGCCTCAAGGAGGGTGATGGGGAGAAGGAACACTGGAGTGTCTTCTGTTGTCTGCAAGCGTTGGTGATTTCAACAAGCATAGTTTCTGTGGTGGAATGAAGATGCATGACAGACTAGCAGAGATTTAGGGAAGAAATAGATGAGGAGAAAGAGACGTGTTAAATACACTTCACATTGAGAGTTTGGCCTGAAAAGAGAGAAATAACAGCTAGTTAATGACTAAAATATGGAGCAAAGTCAGTTTTACTGATTATGTGATCTGGCCCAAATATAAATATATTTAAATATGACAGTCCTTGGATTTAAAATAGAACTATTCAAAGCTAAGCCAACCAAAATGGGACCCGCAGAGCTGACCTACTCAAATCCCAGAAGATCTTCATCCAGATGGATGGGGTCTCCACTTTCTATTTCCTGTTTGACACAGTTTAGTTCAGCAGATTCTTTCTTCTTTTTTATAACTAAATTTTTTTAAATAAAAAGAAACAATCTTAGTTAAACCCCCAAATGTATTCTTCCTTGGGGAAATATTTACATTCTTATGACCCCAAACATTAAGCCAATAAAAGCAGCAGCAGCAACAGCAGCATCCATTTTTTACTGTTATCTGCAAAAAAAGCAAGAGGGAATGAAAGCCTCAAAGAATTTCAAAGTTTTGGAGAAAGAAAAAATTACCCTGCTGCCTTTGTGTTTTTATCTTCTCGCCACCACAGTTTTATTAGATAGAAAGCAGTTTTGGCAAGAGGACTAGAATCTCGAAGGCCAAGGAGCTGATAGCCGGGTCAGTGGACGTGGGCCCAGAGTGGGATCCTGGGAATTACAGGAGTGGGTGTCACATGCTGAAAGAAATTTCCAAACTTGCCACCAGCGTGCATTAATATGGGACTCATAAAAAACAGGCTTTTTGGAATATTCATGGTATACTGTCCCTTGGTCCGGTTTAAGCTCAGAAACTACAGCAGTAGATAAATCAAGTCGTGGAATAAAGAAAACCTCAGGTCACAGCCAAGGTCATTTTGGCTTTAAAAAGAAGGAAATGGAGAAAAGATAAGGATTACAAGTGCAACTGTTGGCCTTTTTTTGTTAATAAAACAAGAAGGAATGATTCCTGCTCCCCCAGGAAGGCCTTAATTTCAGACCAACTGGTTTATGAAGCGTGCTGTGTGTTGCTAAAGGGCACTGAGATTACCCAGATTCAAATCTTGCCTTCTCCTCTGTGGAACTGAGCTACTTAACCTCTCTGTGCCTTGATGTCTTCAAAAGTAGGAATTTAGTGGTTTCCACCTCCTGCAAGTATTTCATGGGTTGATCATGTCACATGCACGGCAGAGACATAATAATAATATCATAATAAATGCTCCATGAAAGTTACTTCTTGGTAGATCCAACAGAGGCAGAGTTACATTGGAGATACTCAGGGAAAATCAGCTAAAAACACAGGGAGTGTGGCAGCCTGGCAGCAGTTTTTGCTGGCACACACCAGGAGCAAGTGACCAGGAAGCTGCTCCCTCCCTTACGGCGGCACTTTGTTCTCTGACTATGAGGGTACAACAAATAACCTCTGACTGGGTTGGGAGCTATCAACACTGGACTCTCGTGCCCAGGTCATGGAGAGAGGAGCACTGAACCTACCTACAGGGACACATCGAGAGTGAACAAGCCCAGAAACCCCTAGGGAGAAACACGGCAGTGGACCAGAGAGGTACATGGTGCATGCGACAGTGGCTAGCTGGAGTCTGCAGAGACAGCAAGGAGAGGAACCATAGTGCAAAGGGAAAAAGCACCTCCTCACTTCCAGTAGCTTGAGCAAGAAGAGAAATGTGCCAGTGGGGTGGACAGAAGAGGCTGTGAAAGGGCTGAGAGGGGCTAACTGAATGCCAGACTCATAACAGCCATGGCTGCCTTTGTCTTAGGGCTCCCAGCATTGAAATCCCACAGCAACTGGGTGAGCAATTGCCATGGAGGCATATAGGACAGAAAGACATGGGAAGGCCACTGAAGGACATCCAGAGTGTTGCTGGCTCAAGATTGGCCCCCAGCTCCCCAGGCAGAGGCCAAAATCAGCCTGCGAGTCTGTGGAGCTGAAAGATCAGAGTTGATGCCCCTCCCCACCCCTACTGCAGGCTTGCTGGGATTACCCCATACCCAGCACTAATTCTGCTGTAGACTTGTTGACAGATTTGGGCTCTGACCTAGACACTACCACAGGACTATGGACACCAGAGAATAGCTATAGGCTTGTGGTCAGAGAAATCTCTCTCCTGTTTTTTCTTTCTTTTTTTGGTTGTTTACATTTTAACTTTTGTTGTTTTTCTTTCTGTGTTTCTTCTTCTTTTCTCAATTGTCTTTTTAAATTTTTTTTTATGGGAGTGCACATTTCCTTGTTTTTTCTGGTTTGCTTTAATCTTCTTTTGCTTTCTCCTTCATTCCTTCTCTCCCGTCTTCTTCTCCAGCTTTTCAAAGCTTGAGTGATCTTCCTTTGTCCTTTAGTCTCACTACTAGTGGCTTATTCTTCATTGATTTCTCTATTTTTCCCTCTTTATTCCTCTTAAATGCCCCCACAGAATAAAATCACTCTACTAAGGGGAAATTCACAGTGTATAAGCCCTTGTTGTCATATAACTATAGATCTTGCTCCTACAGTTAAAGGTACCAAATTAATAGCTACCACAGTTTGTTAGTTTCTAAGCTGTACTTGATGCTATTGCTATTGCTAAGTGTACTACTGTAGCCATGGTGTTGTACCTATTGTGAACAGTTGTTTTTCCTTGTATGTCAACAGTGGGATTATCTACAGCCATAAACATTGCCATAGTCCAGTACCAAAGAACTGGGTGCTGGGCTAAATAGACAGTAACTTTTCATCCCTAACGATTTGGGAATGTAGGATCTTGGGAGAGACTCAAAGGTCAAGACCCAGGTACACCTAGAAGACATCTCTAAGAAATAATAATTTCTTAGGGAGTCATTTCCTAGGGAGGCCTCATATAAATCTACCTACCATAAGTAATTCACAAGCATCAACACAGAAAACAAATTTTAAAAATAGAAAATGACAAGATGCAGAAGTAAGATGCAACTTCAGACCTCCAGCCTACTCGGGGCAAGTCCAGGGGACAGTGAAGTGGAGAAAGTCAGAAGCCACCCACCTGAATTCTGAAATAGTACACATAGAAGAAATAAAATAGATGAATGAAAAAATTAGATCAGAAATAATTTCTCAGGTAAAGAAAGAGATGATGACCATAATGAAAGACATAGTCAGTGAATCTAGAGTAGACACAGTTAAAAAAAAATAGAGGGGCTTAGGAAAATGATGGAAACCATAAATGTCCAAAATAGGAAAGAAAAGGAATCCATGAAAATATCCAGGAGATTAAAAATTCTATGAGAAGTATGTGCAGCTGAATGAACCACTGTAAGGACAAAATATCAGATCTAGAAGACATGATTTTGATTGCAATCATAAAAAGAAAGATTTCTTAAAAATAGCACAGGCAATGAAAACTCAATCCAATAGCTACTAGATGATCCCAAGAAGAAGAACATAAGTATGACTGAAATTACCAATAGAGCAGGGGACAATGTAAACAGTATAAAAAAGCTATTCACAAAAGTAATGGCAGAAAACTTCCTAAGCATGGAGAAAGAATTTGACAGTCATACATGAGGCATATAGAACTCCATTAACCATGACCAAAAAAAATCTACACCAAAGCATATAGTAGTCAAGATTCCAGTAATTCAGCATGATTGCAGAATATTAAAAGCTGCTAGAGAAAAGGAACAAATCACCTATAAAGGAAAGCCCATTAGAATCACAGCAGACTTCTCAACACAAACCTTCAAGTCCAGGGTACCTTGGAGAGAAGTATTTCAAGTCCTAAAAGAAAATAACCTCCAACCCAGATTGATGTATCTCACAAAACTATCTTTCAAGATTGATGGAGAAATAAGATAATTTTATGACAAAGAACACCTGAAAAATTTCATGATCACCAAACCAGCACTCCAAATGTTCTAAAGAATATTCTAGAAAGAGATAATAAATACTACAATCCCAAAAACACCAATAAAAGGAGTCCAACAGGCAAGACAAGCAGTTAAACAAAGGGAAAAGAAAGGGAACCAACAGCAAGAAAATGAAATGACAAGGACA
>NW_004955429.1:22140845-22144086 GCF_000276665.1 Chinchilla lanigera
AGAACATGCAGAAATCCAGAAGATCATTAATACCTACTTCAAGAACCTGTATTCAGATAAGACGGAAAACACAGAATAAATGGACATATTCCTAGATAAATATGAATTACCAAAGCTGAAACAAGAAAATACAAAAATTCTAAATAGTTCAATATCAACCAATGAAATGGAAGATGTAATTAAAAACCTAACAACAAAGAGAAGCCCAGGATGGCTTCACTGCTGATTACAAGAAATTTAGAGAAGATCTAATGCCACTACTCCTCAAACTCTTTAATAAAATTGAAAGAGAAACAATACTCCCAAAATCATTCCTAGAAGCAAGCATTACCCTGATACCAAAACCAGAGAAGGAGCCAATCAAAAAAGAGAACTGCAAGTCATTCTCCCTCATGAACATAGATGCAAAAATCCCCATTAAGACACTGACAAACAGAATGCATCAAATCATCACAAAAATTATACACCATGACCAAGTAGGACTTATTCCAGGGATGTGAGGATGGTTCAATATATGCAAATCAACAAATGTAATAAACCTCACCAACAAAACCAAGGACCAAAACTACATGCTCATCTCATCAGTGTTTCATCTTCAGTTTTGATTGACATTTGATGCTTGAGAATTTTTAAACAAACTTTTAAATCATGATGACTATTCTGAAGAGATTTCAGCACCAGCCATCTCGATAAATGTAGAAAAAATATTTGACAAAGTCCAACACCCATTCATGGTAAAAGCTCTACCAAAATTGTAATAGATGGTCTTTATTTTAATCTGATAAAGCCATCTATGACAAACCAATAGGCAACATCCTACTAAATAGTCAAAAACTGAAAACTTGCACTCTAAATTCAGAAACAAGACAAGAATGCCCACTATCACCACTCTTATTCAATATATTTCTGGAAACTTTAGCCAGAGCAATTAGATAACAGAAAGAAATAAAAGGAGCAAGAATAGGAATAGAAGAAGTTAAATTATCATTATTTGCAGATGACATGATACTCTGCATAGAAGACCCCAAAAACTCCACTGCAAGACTTCTACATTTAGTAACCAAACTCAGCAGCATGAATGGATACAAAATCAATACTTGAAAGTTACTTATTCATACGGTTTAATAAGGGTCACCCAGAGACTTATGTATTGAGGTTGTTAGTCAATACTAACACCCTCCTGAAAGACCAGTGAGTCACAGATGAAATTAAAGAAGAAATTAGATTGTTAGGTCCATCAGTGGATCAATCCATTGAGGAGTTCATAACTGAATGTGCTGTTGGAAGAAGTAAGTCATTGGAGTGTAATTTAGAAGGCTGTAACCCTGTCTCCATGCTCATCTCAATTCTCTTTCTAACCCTTCATCCTGGGTACAAGGTGAGCAGCACAGCACTCCTCTGCCAGACCCTCTCACCATTATATTTCTGCTTGAGAGCTAGTTGACCATGGACTGAAATCTCTGAAACTGTAAGCCAAAATAGACCTTTTCTCCTTTAAGATGTGTATGATAGGTGTTTGGTCCCAACAATGAAAACCTGACCAACACACTTATCACTGACCCCATCATGGCCATCATCAACATGACTAACCCAAGCAAGGACTCACCTCAATCCACAGTGCCAAGAGGGGAGGAAATGGAACGTGTTTTTCTAAAACTGAATTCAATGTCTATTTTGAGCCTCCACTGGGAGTAAAAATTATCTCTGGCAATTCAGGGTCACTTCCTTTCCTTTTGTTGGATCAGGACTGATTTCTGTAGGCCAAAGTATTGTGGCTGGGGTAGAAGGTGAGGAGATTGGGACAGGTCCAGTTCTGGAGGCAGCATAAGTTCGTGCCAGCATCCTTAGTGAGCCAGACATGAGTCTCAGAACTCAGTCTACACAAGTAGCAGCATTCTCAGAGCCTCCTTATTCCCAGCTCCTTCCATGCCTTCCTTGGGCACAGGTGGACATGGGAATCCTGGGAGGCTGGGTTAGAACTGATATGGCACTGGTCCCCTGCCATTACTTTGGAGGTCTTCTTACCCCACAAGATCTGGTCCCCAGAAAAGAGAGGTGCCTTCTTCTGATGGATTCCCCCACACCTTTTACCTCTTTCCCTGGCCCAAAGAGAGCAGAGCATGGTACCCCTCTCCTCGAGACTCAAACATCATATATGCTCCTTATTTCTCTTCTTACTCACCCACCCATATGGGTTATAAGGGTATGTCTGGGGCTAGAGCTTGGTTCATTCACAGCATTATCCCTCTGCACCTGCAGATGTCTCCTACTTTAGCTGCCAGTAGGAGCCTCCCATTGTGGTGTTCTTGCTGCTTCTCTTAAACAACTTCCCACGTGGGCACAGGAGGGCTGCAAGAGGCTCCTGAAGAGTGCATGGCTGCCATCTGTGTCCTTCTCTGAGGGACCCACAGAGGGTCACAGACCCAGCCACTTGCTCTCTGTAGGCAAACAAGTAAAGTGTACACCTCTATGAAGCCAAGTGACTCAGGCAACTTGAGTCCACAATACAGTTTAGTTTCACTCTCTTTATATATCTAAATAATATACAGAAAATACGTCTAGTCAAGCAAAAAATGGGTAAAATTGAGAAAGATGGACAATAAATGTAGGAGAATAAGATGATCAGAAAAAATTTTCTCCACCTACCAGAGATTCATACTTACCACAGGACAATCACAAAGGGTGCCCACCTGTCCAGCAGCAAAGGCTCAGGGAGTCACCATCTCAACAGCACTGAGAGGACACCCCTCTGGTGGGGCGGCAGGAGAGAGACTCTGTGTGATGCAGTGAATTAGCCACCACCATGTCTCCACGGGAGGTGGTACAGTGAGGTTGCCAGAGGTGCTTTCTACATCATTCAGCTGTGGACTGAGAGCATCTTCAAAAAGGGATTTCCATAAATACAATTTTTAGGGAAGAGAGATTATAAGGGTAGATGGGGAAAGGGGATGAAAGGAGAGAAGAGAAAAAGGGTAGTGGGGAGGGTGGATATAAGCAAAGTTTGATAACGTCATATATTAATGTGTGTAATTAATATAACTGAATAATTTGAAAATAACCTTTTGGTGTAAATTGGAATAACGTTATAATCGCTCAAGCCTTCTATACATCCAAGCATGTGGGTTACAGAAATACAAGCAATGGTCATAGTGTTTCTGGAGGCATTCCAGAACTTGAGCAGGCTTTGAGTTCACAGATAGAATATATTTTAAAATAATAAAATTATGCATATTATGTATAT